>NC_143584.1:64981248-65281248 GCF_048544385.1 Mastigoproctus giganteus | reverse complement strand
TGATTCATTAATTAATCTAACTGCCCTCTTCTGAATGGAATCAAGAAGCCTAAGAGAGGTTTTAGGGGCACCACCCCAGATGTGGGAACAATATTCCATGGGAGGGCAGATTTGCGATTTATACAGAGTGAGCAGCTATTTGGAAGAAAAGTAACGCCAAGAGTGAAAGAGAAAACCAAGTTTTTTAGATGCAGAGGAAGCAATATTTGCAATGTGCTTGTGCCAAGAGAGATTAGAAATCAGGGTAATCCCCAAAAGAGATATCATTTTGCCTAGAAATTGGAGTGTCACTAAAGATAAGCATAGGAGCAGAAGAATCCTTTTTGCGAGATATAAGACAAGACTGAGTTTTAGAAGGGTTGAAATCAACTAAGTTGTCTTTGCCCCACTGGAGAATTACCTGAAGATCGGCATTTAAGGAATTGATAGCAGATTTTAGAGAAGTTGAAGCTGATTGAGCAGGACAAGGTTTCTCAAAATGGAAAGTGGAATGCAATGTGCTATCGTTGGCTAAACGATTATGCATAATCGTTTTGGTAGATTTGATTTGGAATTTTGTGGCGCAAAAACAGCAAGGTTATAGTGCACCATTAAAAGGTGAAAATTGAAGTCACATGAGGTTTGTAACCTTTTAAAAAGGTTACTTTGTCAAAAGTGTGTATATATATATATATATAATTCATTTCAATAACTGCCCACTTATTTACATCTTCTAGTTCTGGTCAATGTGGTGGGACGACAAATGTTATGTTTACCTTTTTTCTTAGCAGCTTAAGTTCTTTTTCTTTCTTCCACCAGACACATAATTTTTTCTGTTTGTGGTGGGCCCAAAAAAACCTTTCCGTAGCTCTGTTACCGTGTTTTTTAGCGTAATCTATTACATTTAGTTTATTTCCGATGGTTTAACTCAACCTCTTTTCTCCTGCAGCCATTTTCTGAGTGTAAAAACTTGAAAATAATGTCAAACACCAAGATTAAACAATATTGTTACAAAACAAGGTTCTCATTAAAAGAAACTGGTATACAATTAACACTGTTCTTTATCTTATTTCAGTCATCCACAATTAAAGTAAACTACCGTACACAGAAACACACTCAACATCATGAAAGCCATCACGGAACTAGCTTTCCTGCCGGTCATGCTACCATTTAAAGGATCGGCAAACTATTAAGAAACCTGGGGAAGAATCTTGAAGCTTCCATCACCTTCTACGCTTTTTCCTGCGTTCCCTGGCTTTTGAAACTTCCTGTAACTGATTACAAACAACTCTGCAAGTCCTACCCTAGTGTGTCCTGTTAACCTTCAGAAAGAGATGAGGGAGGGCTCACTTCCGCATATAGGATGCAGGGTGATTTATCAAGGCATTTTTTGGGAAAAAAAGTGGTTCTCATATGCCATCAAATACGGTAAATGTAAGAATACACTTGGTATAGCCAGAGCAAGCTAGAAAAATTTACAACTCTGTCACAGTTTTATTGCTGATATACTAATGAGACTTGTGGCAGAGAAGAAAAATGCATGGGACACACATAAATTATCGGGCGACACAGAAGCCTATGGTAGATATAAGCTAGTCTGTAATCAAGTCACAAAGGAAGTTAGGCAGACGAAGACAGATTACAAGAAATCTTTGGCAAAGGATGCTAAGAAATACAGCAAGGATTTCTTTACTTATATAAACTCTAAAAGGAAGAGGTTGAATCTAATTAGTCCCCTTGATATCGATGGTTCAACTGTTGATGATCCTGCTCAGACAGCAAACGAACTGAATGAGTATTTTGCATCTACATTCACACATGACAAGTTAAGGATTAAAAATGCCAGAAGGTTATCAAATTGAAGGCGAGTGCTTAATGATTTTATAAATGACTGACAGCAAAGTGGAGGAGAAATTGAAGTTAAACATAAGAAAGGCACCTAGTACGAATGGGATCTATCCAGTTATGTTAAAGGAGGCAGCAAGGAAAGTAAGCGAACCCTTAGCCATAATTATGAGAGCATCCTTGGGCTCAGGGGAGGTCCCCACGAACTGGAGATTTTATTATTATTATTATTATTAATAGCCATATGGTGCAAGAAAGCCTGAGGCTTATGCTGCACCAGGATAAAAAAAAATTCCCGAGTTACCCTGAGAGAGAGAGAGTCAAAAGAAGAAGGGAATCACCAAGAAAGAGAAGAATGATGATATCCAGCTCAGGACCCTGGGTGTACCAAGCCCATACTCACCAGATGTGAGCCCCCGGGGTTAATATGTGCGAATGTATCCCCAATTCACAAAGGGGGATCAAAGGGTGACATGAGTAATTATAGGCCAGTTAGTTTAACTTCTGTTCGGGGTAAAATAATGGTTTGGTTTGGAATTTTCTGGCACAAAAACATCAAGGATATAGTGCGCCAAGGGTAAAATAATGGAGTAACTGGTTAAAAATGCATTGCAGGACCATCTAGACAAGACTGCAACGATAATTCAGACGCAGCATGGGTTTGTTAAGGGAAAGTCTTGTCTGACAAATTTGATTGGATATTATGATGTGGTTACAAAGGAACTGGATGCAAAAAATAATTTTTATATCATATACTTGGATTTCAGGAAAACCTTTGACACTGTTGCACATGGAAGACTACTGTACAAATTGGAGCAGAATGGTATTAAGGGTAAGTTGCTACAATGGATAAAAGGATGGTTAAGTGGGAGGAGACAGAGGGTGGTAATCAATGGGCGCTGCTCTTCATGGACTAACATTATTAGTGGAGTCCCACAGTGTTTGGTGTTGGGTCCACTGTTGCTTTGTATACAGGCAGTTCTTGCTTTATGAGCTCGTGGGTTTCCGAGTTTTTTTTCCCCCGAGTATCAACAAAATCGAAAATATGAACATTAATTGTAAAAAAATGAATGTGAAACATTGATAAATACCGCATTCCAAACCAAGTGCATAGCTATACAATTCAGTGTATCCCACTTTATGATATTAATCAATTCGAGAGACACCATCGTATCGTTAAAATACCGCAAAGTGAACCCAATAATGCACTGTTTTTGGTAATTCATTTCAAAATCTCGGAAATTGAAATTTTCGCTGTACAACTAAGCTTTATCTCTCAAAAGTGTCATTTTTAAGGTCACGAGTGTGACCTTAAGGCCATATAAGAGGTCATGATTGTGGTTTGTAAATTGTATTAGTTACCAAATCATTAAAATGCACTAGATTTTCATCATTATAATATGTTCCATTACAATAATCAATTTTAAATGCCTTTGCGATATTTTTCTAAAACATTTCTGGAGGTCACTACCACAAAACAATAAAAACAATTTGCACTTTCCGGTTTATTGGGCTTTTCTGTTTATTACTGCAAGCAATTATAAGCAGGTGGTAAAGTCAATCTTCTTGCATTTGCGAAAATACAGATAGCTGGAATTGTGTGGTTTTACGTTATTATGGTGAAATGTGTTTCCCCTTTACTGAAATATTCAATCGCATAAAAAACAAATTTTTGTAAAATAATAAGAGAAGTTTCCCTCAATATAGTACGTAGAACACTTCCATATGATACTCTCCAGAAATGAAAACAAACTTACATTAGAGTAACAAAAAATTAAAAAAAAATAATTAAAAATCAATTTAACACAATAAAACTCATTTAACAAAATTAAAAATCAATTTAGCGCAATTAAAAATAAGAAATGAATTAAAAGAATTTAACAAAAAAAATTGCGAAACGATTTTCTATCCCAAAGCTGACAACACTTTGATTGTATGTCATGATCACAGGAATGAAAATTACCGAACAGGGATTATTAAATAAACTTAAATAGAGATTATGTCTTCGCGTATGCATGTAAAAGCCCACGAATCGGAGATGAGATATGGCCGACAAACATTAAGAATTTTCGGGTAATTTAATTTCTGCTGTTTCTGCAATTAATCGTCATGTATAATTATGTTGGACAATTACGTTGCTTTGGGCTCAGCAATACAAATATTAACCAGCAGATTCTTAAACAGGGGTTTATCCCCTTGCTACAATAAACCGAATTAGGGTACAAGCTAAGGATAGGATACAAAATACTACACCAACCAACAATAGTAATATCAAAAAAATACTTTATTTCTGACCCATATGTTGAATAGTGGCACAAACAGCTTAACAGATTCTTTAAAGATACCGAATTTAAAATTGTGGCCAAGCCAATATGGAAATTACATACTATACTGAACAATCGCTCAGTCCTTTCCTCATTCGCAACACAAATTAATGATCTGGTATACAACATTTCTTGCGGTGATTGCAACTCGTTTTACAAGAGTTTGACACGTTTTCCTTTGAACATTCATGTTAACCAACATGCGGCCTTAATTCATGCTTCTCATTCAACAGCATCAGAATTAGCCTTTCACGCTGTTAACAAAAAACACTTTTTATTCAACGAAGCCAAAATACTTAGTGTCCAATGACTTAATTGCAGAAACTGCAGAAATTAAATTACCCGAAAATTCTGTTAATGTTCGCCGGCCATATCTCATCTTTGATTCGTGGTCAAACGGTCGAAAAGTGTTGTCAGCTTCAAGGAAAAAATTGTTTTGCATCTTTTTTTTTTTTTGTTAAATTCTTTTAATTAATTTCTTATTTTTAATTGTGTTAATTGATTTTTAATTGTGTTAAATTGATTTTTAATTATTTTAAAAATCATTTGTTACTCTAATGTAAGTTTTTCGATTTTTTCATTTTAATTTATGGAGAGCATCATACGGAAGTGTTCTACGTACTACATTAAGGTAAACTTCTCTTATTATTTTACAAATATTGATATCAACGTAGAATGTATTGGGCATTACAGCTCTGGTTCATACTATATAAAAAAAAAAAAATTTTCTGAATTTTCTCTTCATTCCTTTTTTTTAAGCTTCGTAAACGTGTTACTCCATGCGAATCGTGTTAGTTGTAATTTGTGTATGCCACTAAAAGATGCTTATGAATGCAATTGTGAAATTTATAACTGAAAGAGAAGATTATATTGGAAACAAACGCCTCTTGAAACATTTATGAAGACAACTTGTGCAACAAACCAATGAGTGCCGAGCCAAGAATGAGTAATCAACGAGTGTGCATTTAGTCGACGATGATGAAGAATAATAAACATTCTTTGACATTTGTAAGTCGTAAATAATCTCTCTATTACTGTATTATAATTTGCTTGATTTTACAGCTACGTTTTCATTTCTTTCAATAAATCAATCATTGTTTAAACAAACTAATTAGCTAATTAATTTCATTGTTGAGAATGTAACCCCTATTATTAACCCTATGTCTATGGAAAATAAATTCCCGCTTTATGAGAGCGAAGTGCTAGGAACAAATTAACTGGTAAAATCGAGAAGTACCTGTATTTATCAATGATATTGATGAAGATATATCAGCTTAGTGTCGAAGTTTGCAGATGATACAAAGGTTGGTAGAGTTGTTAATGATAGTAATGGCAGTGTGCTACTGCAACAGGAAATAGAAAATTTGGGAAGATGGGCTGAGAAGTGGCAACTGAAGTTTAACATTGACAAATGCAAATTACTGCATATGGATAAAAGTAACTCAGAGGAACATACCAACTTTGTGGTACTACACTTAAGGTGGCAGAAAATGAAAAAGACCTGGGAGTTGGTTGGGGATTTTTTTGGCACATCAGCATCTATGGCCCTAGACAGTAATTCAATAGTGCACTAGACAGTAATTATGCATTCAGATATGAAGTTTTCTGAGCAATGTAAACAGGCTGCCAGGGCAGGTCATGAGGTTTTGTCGATATACAGGAATTTTGCTAGCAGGGAAAAGGAGGTGATTGTCCCTTTGTATAAGGCAATGGTCAGGCCCTGCCTTGAGTACTGCATACAGGTCTGGAGGCCTCATTTTAGATAGGATGTAGATTTACTTGAGCGTGTACAGAGAAGCGCAACAAGATTGGTGAAGTGAATGAAGGGACCTCTTACCAAGAGAGGCTTAAATTCTGCAAATTGCAGCGGCTGGAATCTAAGTACCTGCGAGGTGATCTGATTGAGGTGTACAAGGCCTTGAATGCATTGAGCACGCTGAATTCTGATGGGATTCTTCCACTTGTACAGATTACGAACTTAACGGAGCATAAATTCAAATTGAGGAAGGACAGATGTAGAATAGATGAGCGGAAATTTGCCTTTAGCCAGCAGGTGGTTAATTGCTGGAAGAAACTTCCATCTTGTCATTGTGGAAGTTGAAAGGTTAAATAAATTTAAGGAGGAACTGGACAAACATTTAGAGGGAATGGTTGTGTGAATTTTTTTTTTTTTTTTTTTTTTTTTTTTGGGCTGATGCTGCATAAGCTCATATGCTTGCTTTCTTGCATCACATGCCACTATTATTACTACTACTATTACCACCTAGTACAATATTGAAGAATACACATTTGCCATTTATATAACAAGACAAAGTTCAAGTATAGTCAAAGCAAGAGGAATGATGACATCATAACTGAACATCATTCCTCTTGCTGTGATACACAAGATGGGACAAATTCAAATTGAGTAAGGGTGGTTGTAGGATAGACATGCAAAATTTTTCCTTCAGGCAAATTTTCACATGTTTATCAATTGGGTAATTGATTGTTACGTTTTGGATCGTTACAGCTTTCATCAGGTGTTGTGGGAGTGGATAGTTGGAATAAATTCTCAGTAACATTCATTCTCTATAACAATAGAAATTGTTACAGAGAATGAACAGGTGACATAGAAAATACCTTGGTCCTCGAGGCTGTCCCAATATTCTCTCAGATATGCCAGGCTGTACTTGCCTACCTGGGAGTCTAAAACGCTGATGGAACTGATTGATTCAGTGAGATTCAAGTAAAGTGGACCTAATTTAGGTGAAGTCCAGTAAGTCTGTAACAGCCAAATCCTCTGTTGCATTGTCATGATAGTGGGATTTTTAGTAACCCACCATGTGCAAGTTCTGAAATCTGCCACCTAGCACACTGTTGGTGACCACCCAGGTGCGAGGTGAGGCTCTCACACCACCAAATGGAGAAAAGCTACCCAGGCAATGCTAGGTGGTAGATGACTCTATTCAACAGGTGCAAAATCTCACCACTTTGCTTATTGGAGTCTTGAAGTGGTGGAATTCATGTTTAGTTTTCACAGCAAAGCTCCAGTAAACCCATCCCCATCTATTCCATCGTGTAGTATGATTGATGTCTTTTGAGGCTATGATGGACATCATCGCGAGATCCAATCTTCCTTACATTTTGAGGGTACAGCTCTAAAACAGTGTTCGCAGGCCACCCACTAGTTAGGACACTGGACCAAACCTATTGGTAACTTTCTAGGCTTCCGGATCAGCTAGTGCATAATCTCACAACCTCTATTTTGCCAGATAGTGACTGGAGAGAGTCTGAGTTGCGTGTATGCAGCAAGTATTGTTGAGCCCAAGTTATGTCAAGGATCCGGGTGTATTCTTACCACGTGTGCACCACATCCAAAAATTTCGTTACTTTGTACAGCATCTCCCCCCACTTTTCTTACTACTGAATACACAACAAATTGTTAAACTAATAGAGTAAACTTATCTGCGAAAAGATACAAACCTCCCAAACACTCCGTTTATTGCACAAATATATGTGGTTCAGTTCTAATCTCAATGATATCCATTTCCACTTAGTCTGCCAAACCCCATGCATCTTTTCTGTCAGAATCTCAGTTATTGGCTGATTCAACCACTGCTCATATCAGCTGTCCAAATTTTCCTTGGTAATTTTGATATTAGCAGATCCAGCTGGCTTCCATTCTTTAGTCACACTGACCCAGCTGGTCGAAATGTTGAGGCTTTTACAATTACTATTGACCTCATACAGATTGTTCATTTATCTACCAGAAGATCCTAACCACACAGCCAACACACTTGATCTTTTTCTCACAGACAACGCTTTTAAGTACACAGTCAAGGTGAGTGGTCTGAGGTCCTCTAGGCGCCTCAGATCACGCCTTGACGGTGTCTCTTCTCCAATGGAGCCTTTCTCTCATGGTCATTACCAACCATGAGATGTCCAACACAGGTAGCTTTTCTCTAGACATGACTATCAAGACTGGTGGACCACATAATGTAACTCGTCACTTCAAAACAGCTTTCTTTTAGTCTATGGTCCAAGAACAGTGGACTACACACTATGCTAGATGGCATCTGGAATTAGTTGGGGTGATTAGTGGCTTGTAGGATACTGCAATATTGTGGTAAACCACATCACGCAGCATTTGTACTGATGCAGACTCAGTCATCTCACCGAGTGCAAATGAGCTGAGACGTCAACCTGCATTCCAAGTGGTTGAATTTTGCAGCTCTCCTGTAACGTACCATCATCTTCAAAGGTTTTCAGGGTCATTTTGTGGCATTTTCAGCACCAGTCCACTTCATCACATCATCAACAGTGAAATGCCACATACAGACTGACTCCTTATGTGACACTTTATTATCTTTCCATGCTGGTTGTTATTTTTGGTTTTTAGGAGCATTAGCAACTATGGCCATATTGCTCCGGGATATGCGGTGGTCATTCCCTGACCTTTCCGCATCCTCCGTATTTGGTGGTGACGGGCTCGAATCCCGGTCTAATCAAGAAGTGTGTGCTATGCACTGCTGCTACTTCCCACCTGGCTACGGAGGTGCCTTTTCCATGCTGGAATGATAATAAAGTTTGATTATTGCATCTTGCATTCATATGCTTACTGTCTCCTTGAAGGCCTACAAGCATGTTTACGGTTGAGTCTAGCATGCAGTGCTTGGATAGGAAATGACTAACTATCAATGGAGGGGTGTCCAGTCCAGATATTAATGGTTAAGCAGTATATTTGTGATATAAGCCAAGATTTTTTTTTGGGGGGGGGGGATGGATACATCTTTTTACAGATAACTTTGTTCCATCTTTTTGTGTATTGACAATGCATTCAGCAGATAATTGAAAAGCAAAGGCAGACATGGCATACTTGCAGAAGTAAATACCCAATTCCTTGACTGCATGAATGGGCACACACACACACACTCGCTTCCACCACTTGCACTAGCCAATCCAGATCTCTAGAAAGATCCACATCTCCTATAGAGCTACTGATAGGTTTATGCTGATGACAGATTGCTGATATTTGGGTTGAATGAAATTTGAAGCATCATTTTAAAAACTGAGTTTTAAATCTGTTAATATATTACATTACCGTTGTTAGCCTAGTAAGAAATGTATATACAGTAATACCCCGACTTACGCGAACTCGGAGTTACGCGGTTCTTGATTTTTTCGTTTGGCAATACTGCCACCCACTATCTTCAAGGTCGTTTTTCATATGCTATCGATATACAGTGCGACGGCAGAGAGTGAGAGCGAAAGATGAACAAAATTCAACTTTGCTGCCGCATGAGCTGCACACATATACAAGAATTTGCATTCCAACTGTCATATTTATATGTGTGCTTTCGAATTCATGCTCAAGTTTTGTAGGAAATTAAATTGTTTTCATGAATAAAAAAAACTTTCCAGGCTTTAAGGTTTCCAAAGACCAATTGACAATGATGGTCGGCGGAAATGCAGCTGGTGACTGCAAGTTAGAACCTCTTAATTGATAGCTCCGAAAACCCAAGAGTTTTAAAAAATATATCTAAAATTAAGCTTACCAGTTATTTGGAAGTCAAATCATAAAGCTTGGGTGACAGCTTCCGTTTTTGAGGACTGGTTTGGTCACCACTTCATACCCGAAGTCGAACGTTATTGCAAATCTAAACAGATTCCATTTAAATTGATCCTTCTTATTAACAATGCACCCGGTCACCCTCCTGCCACCCTAATTAATTTCAACCAACGTGTGAAAGTTGTGTTTTTGCCTCCAAACACAACCAGCTTGCTTCAACCGATGGAACAGGGAGTCATCAAAACATTCAAGGCCTACTACACGAGGCGTTCGTTTGCACGGCTATGAGACAAAATAGTGAGATATCTGTTAAAGACTTTTGGAAACAATTCAATGTTTTAGATGCCGTAAGAATCATTGAAGAATCTTGGGATGAAATTCACAAAAAAACATTGTCTGGAAGAAACTGCGTCCATTTTTTTTTCAAAAACGAGACGAAAACAACGCCAGAAACTGATCATGTCACTCACATGATAGAAGAAGTTGTTAATCTTGCCAGGCAATTAGATTTGGAAGTCAATGGTGATGATGTCAACGAGCTGTTGGATTCACATAGTGAGGAGCTGACAATGAATGAACTCATAGAGATGCGTGAGCAAAACGTCACTGAATTATCCGACATTTCAGACCCATTTCCACCAGAAAAGCACATGACAATTGCAAGCTTGACAGAAGGTCTCAGCTCAATTGAAAAGGGCTTAAAAATTTTAGAAAACAGACTCCAACGAAGAATGCGTTATAGCTACAAAGCAAGGAATAAAAAATTATTAGCTTGTTATGAAGAAATTCTGCGTGAATAAAAGAAGGCGCTGTGTCGTCAGACGAATTTGTTAGATTGCACCCGGTCACCCTTCTGCCACCCTAATGTTAGATTGCACCAGACGTCAAAATAACTTTATGTAACTCATTTATTTTTTTTAATACATAATTTGTATTAATTATAAATAACAATTTTATTAAATATTTTTCTTTTAAACTAGTGTTCTTGTTAGTTCTTGGTCCCAATTAAACAAAATTTATATGTATTTATATGCAAAGTTGTACCCCGACTTAAGTGAATTCGACTTAAGCGATTTTCGTCGGACCCACCTATCGTGTAATATCGGGGTATTACTGTACATAAAGAAGCGTGGATGGACCACATCAGCAGATTCTCCAGCATATATCCTGAGTCTCAAGTCAGGGAGTTTCAGTGGGATCAATTAGTTGACAATGAGATGGAGTCTATTCCTATCACTAAAGAAGCACTAATACAGAGTATTAACTCCCTCAGGTTAACTAACACAGCTGGAGTTGATGGAGTCCCCCACTTCATGGTAAAGTGTCTTAGTCCTTACCTAATTGAACCACTCCAAGCAATTTATAGCTCTATCCTTGCTTGCCGAGTTTTCCCTGAGAGCTGGAATAAGTACGCTGTAATTCCAATGCCAAAAATTACAAAGCCTAACCTTGTGGAGCACTATAGGCCAATATCTACTGCATCTACCCTGTTAAAAGTACTGGAGAAAGCTCTGTTGCCAAAGTTGTCGAATCAGATACTAGCTGGGCAGCCTCAACAAATTCATTATTCAATGACTGCAAGATCAACAATAACTAACCTCTTCACAGTTCAGGCCACGATACTAAATGCTTTCCAAGCCAGAAAGGAAATTGCAATAATTTATGCCGATATAAAAGCAGCATTCAATAGTCTGGATGTACATCCCTTACTTCATCTGCTCCAACACGCCTTCCAAATAAAAGGAAATTTGCTGAAGTTCCTACAGGCCCTACTTACTTGTCGGTCCATTTATTACCGCACAGATAATCAGATCCTCCAACGCCAACTCCATGCAGGAGTTCCACAGGGTGGAGTTTTATCAGGACTCCTCTTTACCGCCATGATGATCCCGTTCTGCAACGGTAGGGATGATGTATGCACTTATGCAGATGATATTAAGATCCTAACACCTATCCAACCGTCCATGAACAATACGGCATTATGTGAGCAGATTAATTATAAGCTTCTGAACTTATTCGTGTACTTGGACAAATTTGGCTTGGTCCTAAATCCGCAGAAGACCGTAATCATGGTGTACTCGCTCAAAAAATCGCCTACGCTCGTACACCCGAAACTTCATGGCAAACCTATCCCAGTTGTTGAGACGCATAGAGATCTCGGAGTAATATTTGATACGAAACTCACGTTCAACTCTCATATTGACCTGACTGTAAAGAAAATGAACTACTTACGTTGGGCAACAAAACAGCACCTCTTGCACGTGAAACAGACTGCAACAACCGCACGATATTTAAGAACCACAGTGTATTCAGCCATTTTGTATGGCGCTGAATTGTGGGCGTCAGCCACCCCTACCCACATTAGGAGAATATATGCAAGTGAATTCTGGCTGCTGAAGTGGGCAAACCATAAGCACCACCTCCCACAACAGTTAAGGACCACGAAGCTCTCTGAACAGCTTAAACTGCAGCGTTTACCAGACATCATTGCCTGGAAACGATTAATAACCACAATCAAAATGATGACTGGCACGATATCATCACCATGCTTCTGGCAGCTTTGTGAGTGGCACATCCCGCCATCTGCATTAAGAGGTACAAAATCCTTGAGAATGAAGACCAACAGACTGAAGATGGCCGACAGGTTTATACCCGCCAGTGCGTTAGAATCAATTCAGTGCCTAACACATATCGGAATTGACCTACTAAAGCTCATAGAAGACCCGAATTATAGGAAACAAACCGCAGTGTGGCTCGATGAGGCTACTGTTGCCTAGTAGTTGTGTGAATTTCTGTCAAGAACTGTGTACGCAATTGAATAATGTATATCTCGCACAAGTTGATCAGTGGATGTGATGTTAAGATGAACTTTTGTATTACAATTGCCAGGACTCTAGACAGAAATGTAGTGAAGAGTAATGCAATTTATGTCATCTTTTCATGTATATTTATATTTCATGTATATTCATGTATATGTATATTTACATGTATATTTCATGTAAATGTATATTTGTTGCCCTTTCTTGTATATTTTAGACATTCTTTTATTCACATTTTATGGTAATCCCCTGGCATTGTCTGCCGTGAAGGGAATTTGTCGCTTACCAATGTACTCATATATTTTAAATTTGGTAGGACAAATAAAGATTTATTTATTATTTTAGATCGCAATTGAACAAAAATAAAATCATATTTCTGCCTGTTTCTAAACATTTTTAATAATTATCACATGCATGATATTTTCAAATAAAACTTACTTAAATTTAACTTCAATATCAGTAGGATTAATCAGCTTTGCAGTTGTTTCACCTACACCAAAAATTCCACCACTCCTGCGTCCACCACTGCCACTCATAAATCCAGAAGAACGTTTAAATGTCCAAAACAAAAATCCAATCAGAAGAAGTGTAGGAAAATAGCCAACAATGCTAGAGCTGGAAGTAAATAAAACAAATTCTGTGATATATTAAGTACAAAAAATAAATTCTTGCTAAATATTATTTACCCACAAACACAAATGCATACCAGTAACAGTCAGCCCCCTTCCCTTCCTCAGTGGATACTGGTCCTGATATGCTGCAGTAAAAAGATGAAACACTACTGAAATAAGCATGGCCTTTCTGCCTGATGAACATTCTATAACTGCAGTATTGTTCATTCAGTGACCACTTTATCAGGTACATCCACCCTATTAATGAAACAAAGCAATCTAAAATAGCCATATTTTGTACCAAGTAATAAAATGTTGGTGGGCAGATAAGTAGCAAAGTTGTAGGTTTGCAATTCAGTGTCAGAATAGGCAAGATAAAAGATCTAAGTGAATTTGAATGTGGCATGTAGTAGACTCTAGTTGCACTTGTATGAGTATCTTGGAAACTGCATCCCTACTGGTGTGCTACAATTGGTCTAATAAACAAATAAGAATAGAGGCCAAAAATAATAGTGTAGGATAACAAAAGTCAGTCAATCCCAGTACAAAAATAGTAATCAAAGAAGCACTTTGGATGTAGCAAATTGTTTCTGCCTATAACTGAAATGTTCACTCCTGTCAGCAAAAAAAAAAAAAAAAAAGATAAGGTTACACTGTGCTCAGAAACATTAACAATGTGCAGTATAGAATTGGTGTGGTCTGATGAATTCAGGTGGGAGGACCAGATGATGGTGGAAAATGGCATGAGTCCTGCTAGTTATCCATACAGGTTGCTGGTGGCAGTAAAATGGTATAGGTAGTTCTTTTGTAGCGCACACTGGAGCACTAAATACTAATGGATCAATGCCAGAGGTGATCTGGAAACTCTTCAATGTACACTCTTTTAATGGCTGCAATGTATCAACCTGTATATAGATTTTTCTTCAACAGGATAAAGTACTATTTCACAAAACAGCAATTGTACAGAAGTGGTTCCAGGAACACAAGAGTGAATTCAACTTACTGGATTGGCCTCCCCAATCCAGCTGGACACCTATGAGATGAGGCGGAATGAGTTCTTTGGAATGGAGATCTGCATCCATCTAATTTAATAACTATTGGAAGCAAATGAGTAAACAAGGACCAGCATCCACGTGACACAAATTTTGATACTTTGCTGAGTTTGTGATGTGAAGCATGCAAGATTTTCTGAAGTAAAATGGTGGGTGGGGGAGGTTACTCACTATTACACAGGCGTACCTAATGAAATGGCCACTCAGCATAGATGTTTGTTTCAATCCTCATTATACTTTATAAATTTTATAAGAATCTTACAAACCTATTGCATCCTTTCATGCAATTTTTGTGGCTAGCAGAATTTCAAACTGCTTTATAATGCAACGTTTTGCACTACAGTCAGTCCTCGTATAACACGTGTTTACACTACACGAATTCGATCATACACGATTTATAAATAGGGGAACGATATCTTATATAACACGAACCGAATTCGCTTATGCACGATTCGCCTTTGTGTTTACAAGAAATGGCAGTCGAACGTGGAATCACCCCAACTGAACGCAACACGATAGGAATGAAGAGGAGATTCTGAAAATGTATTTGTTTTTTATATCAGTGAAGGAGAAACACATTTCACCATAATAACGTAAAAAGCAACACAATTCCAGCTATCGGTATAATCGCAAATGCAATTAGATCGAGTTTACTACCAGTTTATAACAGATTCCACTAGCAGAAACGCAACTGGAAATTGTTTTTATTGTTTTATGGTAGTAACCCCTAGAAATGTGCTTTAGTAAAATGTAGTGTTAATAGTGTATCTCTGCCTTTACGGTGTTGTTTATTCAGTTGCTACATGCGTGCAGCTTTGTTTATGTGTGTATCAAGTGTGCCTCCTCGTTTTGTAATTGTGCTTTATTCCCTAAAAATGGGTAAAGTACTTAAAAGGTGTGAAAAGGAAGCGTCCTGGTGAAGACACTGCAGATTCACAGAGAAAAAGAAAAGCAATATCGATAAACAGAGGCGGACTGAGTCAAAAATTCTTACCCGGGAAAATTTATAGTGGCCTCATACTAGCGTTTATGGCCAAAATCACACCGCCCTCCGGCCCACCGGGGTTTCCCTGTAAGGCTATGGCCAGCCCGCCTCTGTCGATAGAGAAAAAATATGAAATTGTGAAACACTTTGAGCGAAATGAAAGACCATGTGATATTTCACGTGCTACAGACCTAAATGAGGCAACGCCGAGAATTTCAAAGAATGTAGAGAAAAAAAAAAAAACAACTTTGATAGCAGGAACAACTCAAAGTGTAATTAAAATCCATTAAATTAAGACACAAAGAATTGGAAGAGATAGAACAGCTCTCATCTGTTTGGATAGAAAATCAAACAAAAAACAAGTTTGCTTATGATAGAAGCAAAAGCATTAGCGATATTTTATTACGTAGTAGTCGTAATAAAATACTTACGTATTACTTAATATACTTAAGTAATTAAAATGCTTACGTATAATAATAAATAATCGTAATAAAATACTTATGTATTTTATTACGATTATTTATTGTGTTTGGTAATATTTTGGTTACATATGTGTGTTCAATCTTGGGTGGTCGGCACCTAACCCTATTTTTCCCATAGGGCCTGTTGTTTATATTGCACAATTTTGCATTGCACGAGGGTTTCTAGGAACACAACTATCGTGCTATACGAGGACTGACTGTATTTTAAACAGATCACACTGCAAAAAGTTAATTCACAAAAAGATGAAACACTGCTATTATAGACTATTAATCACAGCAAGTCAATGAGATTTATCTAGCCGTGGAGAGGTTGTGCAAGGTTTGTGAATTACAATTTTTTTTCACAAAGCCAAGCCTTCATAAAAAGATGCAGCTGCTTTTACAAGATTAAATTCAATTAAAAAAGCAGTGCTGCAAGGACACTTTTGTTTATAAATATTCAATCATAGACTAATGAGGCCCTGTTAGGCAAGTCAGAACGCTGCTAGTTTGGCAGACACAGGTATAGTTTGTGAGTTATTATCAGAAACAGAATTGATTCTTCCCCCTGCTTCTAATAGGATGTGCAGTAACCTGAAGAGTGGAAGAGTCTGAGATCTTACGTGACCTCCCCAAAGGCCTCCTGGGAGATCCAAATGGGATCAGCAATAAACATGGGTAGGGTTAGAATTACCAAAAACACAAATACATACACATTGTACACTTTCACAGAAAAAAAAAAAAAAAAAAAAAAAAAATCACTCCGCCCTAAAAACCCCCATCTTCCTTTAAAATCGCTCATTCCAATCTACAAAACATGAAAAAATTAAAATTATTTATATTTTTAAGAAAAACGGTAGGTTTAAGCGAAAAATGACTAGAAGTCTCGCTTTTTAATAAATTTATTTTGTTTTCATATTTCCTGCTCCAAAATCAATTATATGAGCTTTATTTTTTTCCCACTTTTGCATACCTTTATAAATTAGTTTCATTTTCATTTTATTATAATCTTCAATATTTTTATGTTATTTCTCTGTTGAATCTATCTAGTAAAAATACTTTAATTTCATTTATGTGAACAAATCTGGCGAGTACGGGCTTGGCACACCCAGGAATGATGATATCCAGCTCTTGAGCAGGATATTGTCATTCTCTCTCTCTCTCTCAGGGTAACTTGGATTTTTTTGGCTGGTGCACCATAGGCCTCAGGCTTCCTTGCACCTATAGCTAATAATAACTTTATCTCCTACTTACTTTACACTTACTAATACGTACTTTTAACTAATAATAAAAACAGGAAATTAGTTTTATGTTTTTATTATTTCAAATTTTTTAATTGAGTAACATACATTATGATCTAATGTCTTGTAAATTTTTGAAAGGAACTGATTGGAATTTCCCAATGTTTTGTAGTTGTTTTATTAGTTCCATTTATAAAAACACAATTGTTTTTCAATAATTTTTCAATTATTTGAGAAAAAAAAAAAAAAGTTTTTATAAATAGAAATAAAATTCAAGAAATGGGCAAGAAATAAATGAATAAATGAATAATATGGGAATCCTCTTGTCTCGAGACTTTACTAGACAAGTTGGATAAACAACTTATGTGACTGAGACCTGCTAATATTCGTAAAATTGGACAGAGGCTAAACTATTGCGATTTTCTCTTGTAGTGAATCAGAGTCCTCATTTTGAATTTAAATCAATGTTTTGAAATTTAACCAAATCAAAAATAAAAATAGAATACTAAATATAATAAATGGGATATTAAGATTATATTAGAAATACATTTATTAGAAAAATGAGAAAATGTGCTCTGTATTAAATCAAATGATTGTTAGAGACTTAAAAGATATTTCTAAATACTACAAATTTAAATAGAGCAAATTTAATTAATTTTATAATAATAAAAAAAAAAAAAAACGCTGATACATAGAAACAATGTTCAATATTTTCTTGAAAATTAAATTATTAATGAATTGAAAAAAACTGATGAAAATCAACTTTGTGGCTATACAGGAATAAAAAAAAATAAAATCTTTAATTCAATTTATAATAAATGATAATGAAAAGGACATGATAGAGAAAGACAAATACTTGCTGGAATATTTATTATTATTATTAGCCACATGGTGCAAGGAAGCATCAGGCTTCCTGGCACCAGCCAAAAAAAAATTCCCGAGTTACCCCGAGAGAGAGAGAGAGAGAGAGAGAAGTAGAAAGGAATCAACAAGAAAGAGAAAAATGATGATATCCAGCTCAGGACCCTGGGTTTGCCAAACCCATACTCATCAGGGAGCCCCTGGAGATAAATACTTGATACTAATGAGTTATTTCCCAAAAGAAAAATTAAGAAAAGTTTTACATGATTCATAAAATGTGAAACATTTATAATCCTGATAAACATGATAAATACAATGAAAGTTTTACTCATAAAGCTTCAGTTAATAATTTTATTGAAATTCAAGAAATAGAATAAGCTTGTGAGAATAGATTAAAAACTTATCTTATCTTATTCAATAAGTGACTTAGATTCTAGGATATTCTTAGAAAATAAAAGATATTATAATTAGATCTTATGTATAGCTTAGCTTAATTTTCAGCACTCACCTCATAGTAATCCGCTTAGCTGGTGGAGGGTTTTACCACATACATAGTGGTTATAGGATTCTAATACTTCATGGGGATTATGGGTTTAAATTAAGTTATGGGCTAAAAAATTTTAAGAAAGGAGGGTGCACCTTCCATGGTTGCCTAATTAAATTAAATTAAATGAAGAGAAAAAAAAAGGAAAGGAAAATATAAGCTAATAATCGCGCACGAGCGACTTTCGAGTTTCCTCGTCTTCAGTTAGCTATAGTGGAGGGGGGGAAGAGAGCGCGCTTGTGTTATATACGGGTTGGGTTCCCGAAATGCATTTCAGTGCACGTGGAAATTTAATACGTGCTAAATTCCAAATGGGGGAAAAATTGGCGGGAATCTTTTTGTTTAACACGTTGAGTGATGTATGGCGCTTAAACCATTCAATAACGAGGGCTTCGTTTTCAAGGATTTTGTAGCTAGAATTTAATTTAATTACTGTGATGGCTGAATCGATGAGTGGATTGTGATTTTGAGATTGGACATGTTGTGTTAGTTCTGTACTTGCTGAATTAGTTTTGAAGCTATTAAAGTGGTAGTATGCACGCGTGTTGGAAATTTTTGATGTCCCGAATTTTGCATGTATTAAATTTAGCACGTATTAAATTTCCACGTGCACTGAAATGCATTTCGGGAACCCAACCCGTATATAACACAAGCGCGCTCTCTTCCCCCCCTCCACTATAGCTAACTGAAGACGAGGAAACTCGAAAGTCGCTCGTGCGCGATTATTAGCTTATATTTTCCTTTCCTTTTTTTTCTCTTCATTTAATTTAATTTAATTAGGCAACCATGGAAGGTGCACCCTCCTTTCTTAAAATTTTTTAGCCCATAACTTAATTTAAACCCATAATCCCCATGAAGTATTAGAATCCTATAACCACTATGTATGTGGTAAAACCCTCCACCAGCTAAGCGGATTACTATGAGGTGAGTGCTGAAAATTAAGCTAAGCTATACATAAGATCTAGTTATTACATTACAGCACATAAAGACTTCTTAAAACAATCAAGAGTCAAGATATTATAATTTAAAAAATAAAAACGATTTCACAGCAAATGAGCTTTAAAGTTAATATAAACTCAACAGCTGAAATTTTCACTGTATGGCATAATGTTATGTTATGCATATTCATTTCAAAGGAAAAATCGTAGAATTCTACCAGGAACTAAATAGATGACTATCATAATTTACTTCTGAATGAAATGCAAAAGAAAATGACGCAAGTAACATTTCATGATTCTGGGTTATATGCAAGGTTGAATATTTATATCTGAATATTAATGTATATAATCATTTAAAAGGAAATTCTTACATTGATTTGGCTCAAAAATTAAAAAGAAAGCTATTGTTAATGTGAAAAGAAGAAGATAATCAATGTTTCAAACAGTTTTAGCTGCTTTACATTAAGTAGAAAGAAATCCTCAAAAAATTTCAAATTATAAAAAATATGAAATGCATTAAATTTAAAAATATCCCTTTTCCTGTTTCACTAGATGATATTCCTGAGTTCCAAAAGCAAAACAATATTTCTATTACTGTTCATCACTACAAAAGAAGTTCAATTTGACCTTTACTGATAGCTAAAAGGGGCTTAGAGGGGAACAGGTATCCTGTGTGTTATCAGACACTCGGCCTAAAACACTGATGGATCCTATATCTCTCTATTACAGAAGATTTAGGAGAAGTCTGGTTGGCCTGCCTCCCTAAAATCTACTCATGCACACCTTCTCGATGGTAAGCCCTGTTACGTCACTTAGGTGGCAACGAACATGCAGAGTGGTTCTCTTCAAGACGCCTGGTCAGCGTGAAGAGGATAAGACCAAACCCTCCAGCATATGACAGCACGACAAAAGAAATGGCCCTCAGTCAACAGCAGCTTCCACTCTCCCTCTTACGGCAGCGAGAGGATCAGAGTAGAAGCAGAGGGTGCTAAGAATCTCTGGGTACGACCAGTGTCAAGACTAATACTCAAGATTTCTAAAAGGTACAAGTTAGTTAGTTATTTGGTTTTTAGGAGCATTAGCAACTAAGGCCATATTGCTCCGGGAATATGCGGTGGTCATTCCCTGACCTTTCCGCATCCTCCGTATTTGGTGGTGACGGGCTCGAACCCCGGTCTAATCAAGAAGCATGTGCTACGCACTGCTGCTCCTTCCCACCTGGCTATGGAGGCGCCTAAAAGGTATAAGCTAAAGATTATAATGATTTATGCACCAACATCGAGCCATGATGATGAAGAGGTTGAAGAAATGTACACCGAAATTGATTCTTCTAGATGAGCAGAAAACCCACTACACTATTATTATGGGGGACTTCAATGTTAAGGTTGGAAAAGGGCAAAACAGCGCAGAAAGAGGAACTATAGGAAATTTTGGAATTGGTGAAAGAAATAAGAGGTGAAAGACTTGTGGAATTTGCAGAATCTCAAGGACTGTCAGTAGTGAACACTTTTTTCAAGAAAAGGGTGAACAGAAAGTGGACATGGAACAGTCCAAATGGATTAACAACTAATGAAATCGACTTCATCCTCACTAACAGAAGATAATATTGTGAATGATGTTACCGTCCTGAATAAGGTAAATGTTGGAAGTGATCACAGTATGGTAAGATGTACACTTGATATAGATGTAGGAAAGGAAAGGAAAAAACTGACTCGAGTAAATAATACAAAGGTCTTTGAGATAACAGAGGAGGAGAAAAAGCAGTATGTACTGGAACTTAAGAACAAGTTTAAGCTTCTGCAGACTGCTCACGACCAAGATATCGACGAGGAATACTACAACTTTCTGAAAGTGATAAAGCCCAAGAAACCTATAGGGAAAAAGAAATCCAAAGAAGAAAAAATTAGTCAAGAAACACTTGTCATGATGAACCGAAGACGACAAATGAAGAGCAAAAAAAACACTGACAGGGAGAAAATTGAGTATACTGAGTTAGGCAAAGAGAATGAGAATTTAGAATGAGGACATAAGAAGATTTAACACAAGAAAAGTAGAACAAACATTAAGGGAAAACAAAGGATTTAAATCAGCAGCCATGAGCAGTAATACAGAAAGACAAATGATACTGAAACTGAAGAATAGTGATGGTGTACTTATAAACAGCAGAGAAGGCATAATTCAAATAGCAGAAGACTACTATAGAGAATTATACAAGTAACGAGGGAATGATGCCAGCAGTGGGGAAGATGGATTACAAAGTAGCAACATATACGACATACCCGATATTGTTCCTGATGAGGTAGAACATGCATTGAAGAAAATGAAGAATCAGAAACCCCCGGAGGAAGATGAAGTTACTGTAGAATTGTTAAAATTGGGAGGAAGAGACATAACACAAAAACTGGCAAGGCTCTTCACAAAGTGCTTTAGAAAAGGTGTGATGCCTAAGCAGTGGAATAATGCAATCATAGTTTTGCTGCATAAAAAAGGAGAAAAATCAGAAATTGGAAATTATAGACCAATTAGCTTGTTATCCCACATCTACAAGTTTTTCACATGGGTCATTACTAACAGATTAGAAAGAATACTTGATGAGAATTAACCGAAAGAGCAAGCTGGCTTTAGGACAGGATTCTCAACTATGGATCACCTTCATGAAAAGGCATTTGACTCCATACAGCATAAGGCAATGTTTTGGGCACTGGAAAGACAAGGCATAGATAACCCATATATTATGATTTTGAAGAAAATATATGAGAGTGCTACCTCCTTTATTAGACTAGACAAAGACAGTAACAAATTTTAGAATGGAGAAAGGAGTTCGACAAGGAGACAATATCTCCGAAGCTGTTTACTGCTGCCCTTGAGGAAGCTTTCAGAAGATTAGACTGGTCGTAGAAAGGAGTCAATGTGAACGGAGAGTACCTAAACCATTTACGATTTGCAGATGACATTGTGGTCATAAGCGACGATCCCAAAGAATTAGAGGAAAATCTTAATCAGTTATATTTTGGACTAAAGATGAATATGGCTAAAACAAAAGTATTGATGAACAAGTATGCCACAGAAAGGGAAATAATGATTGAAGGAGCAGTAATTGAAAAGGTGGAGTCATATACTTATCTGGGACAAGTTATTAGCTGTAATAATGATAAATGGCTGCAAGTAGAGAGAAGAATAAATTTTGGATGGATAGCATTCAGGAAATATAGTCACATACTGAAGAGCAATATCCCAGTTTGTCTGAAACGTAAAATAATGAACCAATGTATACTCCCCACTATGACTTATGGAAGTGAAACTTCGGCACTCACCAAAAGAATGGAAGAGAAGCCGAGAACTACACAGCGAAGAATGGAACGAATTATATTGGGAATCAGACTGTTAGATAAAAAGAGAAACATGGATTAGGCAGCAAACTCAAGTAAAGGACATTCTTATCAAAACTAAAGAACTAAAATGGTCTTGGGCAGGACACATAGCTCGAAGACATGATGACAGATGGACTAAGCAAATAACAGAATAGTACCCAAGAGGAGCTAGAAGAAAACCTGGAAGACAAAGACGGAGATG
This sequence comes from Mastigoproctus giganteus, assembly GCF_048544385.1. NCBI lineage: Eukaryota > Metazoa > Arthropoda > Arachnida > Uropygi > Thelyphonidae > Mastigoproctus > Mastigoproctus giganteus. The sequence goes on along the minus strand of NC_143584.1, from coordinate 65,258,467 downwards.
GATAGATGAAATTCATGAGTTTGTGGGTAGTAAATGGATGGCCAGTGCTCAAAACAGAAGGAACTGGAAAGTTCCTGGAGAGGCCTCCATCCTGCAGCGGATTGAAAATGGCCGATGATGATGATAACTAAAAATAAATTAGATAAATATATGAATCTAATCTATATGTTGAAATTGACAATACTATTAAAGAACATTATTGTCAGAAAATAAACATGTCAAGACTGGTGTTCACTAATGTTCACAGGTGGATAATCACAAAGAAAAAAAATATATATGTATGTGATATTAGTTTAATATATAATGAGTTTATCATTCAGAAGAAAAATTAAAACAACATGTATCAGACCGAAGAACAGACCTGTGTTCTTCAGTCTGGTACATGAAGAACACAGACCTGTTAAAGTTCAGATGCCCGAAACTGATTCAGTATTTTTCAAAAATTATAATCACACATCTTGTTAGTTATGCAGATTTTGATTGTAACACTTCAAAAATACCTATTGATAGATTAAATCCTAATGTTTACATTGAATGCTATACAAGAAATTATCAAAAACAAAAGTTTCTATTATAATTAAATATTAAATATGTTAATGATATTGAATATGAATATAAAGAACTAGATTATACAGAGGTGTAGATGCTCCTAGAGTATTATATAGAATGGTTAGTTGAAGATGTAAAAACAATATTTAGAATCTACAAAATAAAAAGAAACGTTACCTCTTTCAGAAGAGCAAATGAAATAATGCAACAATATGTCATATTTGTGGATATGAAATTCCTAGTGAATTGATAGATAGAGATAATGATCACTAAACAGTAAAGTTTAGTGGAGCCACTCACGATTCTTTCAATTTGAAATATAAAAATTACCTCATGCCCTTACATGCCTCACTGCTCGCATAACTGTGTCCGTTAGAATAATTTTATCTCTAAAGTTTTCATTTCTGTTGACAAAGAGGCACGTTCAGCCTCAAAAGCTACAAGTATCTATTTGTGATTAAAGATATTTTATTTTACTGGTTATACACCTAATTATTATACATAATTTAAGTTTTCACGATTCACACTTATGGGGGATTAGGATTTAATAATGACAATATTAAAGTTATAGCAAAAAATTTAGAAAAATATATCAGTTTTCATAAGGAAATTAAACTTGAATATTTCAAAGATGAAGAACTCTCTAAGTAACGACTACCGAACTGTTATTTGAGATTTATAGATTCATTCAGATTTATTTGAACATACATAATCTTGCTAGTAATCTTAATAAAGGTCAATTCAAAAACGTAAAGAAGTAATTTTCAGAAGATAAGTTAAATTTAGTGATACATCTATGATTATAAGGTTTCGTTAGAAAAACGTGCAGAAACTATTAAAAAAAAAAAAAAAACGTTCTAGATATCCAAGAAAGCTGAATTTTACAACATACTAAATGAAAGTAATATATCTGAAGAAGATTACATTCATGCACAAAAAGTTTGGAAAGAATTTAACATATAAAAACCTTATTGAATATTTTCATTTGCATTTAAAAACTTGTTTTGTTATTAGCTGGTATATCTGAAAATTTCAGATATGTTTGTTTGTCTAGATACCTATAAATTAGATCAGTGGTTTTCAACCGGGGTGCCACATAATTTGGGTTTAAGTTACTTAAACTTATTTTTTTTTCCTTTATGTTTATTTCATTATAAAACGGTGTACAGTATCTTTTTAATTTTGTGGTGATTTATAAGTGATGTTTACTTAGTACCTCTATATAAAGAATAAAATTATTATATACTATATATATATATATATATATATATATATATATATATATATATATGAGTTAAGTTAATAATGGTAAGAGTTTTTTTAAGGTAAAATATGATATACTAGCTTAACAGGTAAACCATAAACCATGGCGGGTACCCAACGTGACCTGGAAAAAATCAATCTATGCCATGACATAAGCAATAAATTATAAACATATATAAAAATACCATTAAAATGTTAGTTATGGCAATAGTATACATTGCAAGGGACTTTTTCGAGGGCTAACCCTTACAATGTATCAACCATAATTAACGAGCTATCCGTTTCTGTAGTCATCGTCCAGCATAACCATGTCCAAATATACGTAAAATAGTATTAAGCTAGAGCCAAAAGTATAAAATTTGTAGTAGTTAGAGCCAAAAGTATAAAATTTTGTAGTAAGTTAGAGCCAAATGGTTAATTAATCCCAAATTTAGCAGTAAACTGGCAAGATGACTGTTAGCCCGACGGATAGCCAAAATTTTAAATTAAATTAAAATTATAGAAAGAGCTATAATTATTGTTAGGCATATGTGCGTAGTTGATAGTAAATGCTGTCACGGTAGTCTACCAACCATACATATACTGTATACCTAAGTTTCATAAAAATCCGACAGGTTTTAGATTTATAACTTCGTGTAGGGATAGCTACGCTAAGATTCCGCATCGCAAACTAGTTAATTTACTTCAAATTATTTTTGATAGCATAGGTCATTCAAATATTATTCTAAATAATAGACCGGTATTGAATTACATCAATAGCAACACAGGCATCAATACGATAGAACATATCAATACGTTCGACTTTAATAACTTGTTTACTAGCATCCCACATAACAGCCTAAAAACTGTGTTCGGCCATTATTATGATAAATACAAAATTATCTTACCCTGTGAGAAACACTACTGGGATGACCTTTTCAACCTTTGCATCTTCAATAACTACATATTTAATGGCAGTAATCTTTATAGGCAACATACTGGTATACCGATGGGCGCATGTAGCTCATGTATTGTGGCAAATTTATACCTACACCACTTCGAATATAATTTTAAACAAAATATGGTTCTATACAGATATATTGACGATTTGATAGTTTTTAATATGCCTGACTTCCTTACGGAAGCAATCAAATATTATCCGCCTGAATTAACATTAGAACGCACCAACACTAATAATTCCAAATCTGCTACCTTCCTGGACTTGGATATAAGGATAGATAACAATACCGTACACACTAAACTGTATGATAAACGCAAAAATTTCCATTTTAATACTATTGACCTCACAAACTGGAACTCGAATGTCTCAAAAAGGATACATCGCAATACCCTAATCGCGCAAAGCATCAGAAGAATACACATATGTAACCAGACAAATTATATTATAGATACACTCATTGAATTCAGATCCAAGCTTTTAGAAAATTACTTCCCACACCACATAATTACAAGATATATGTATAGAGCTATATTGATAGCAAACAACAAGGGGAATTATAACCTTAACGCACAGAGTATTATAGATAAAGTCCTAAACAGGCACTAATATAACATAGCCTTTGTAAAATTTTCGTAGGTGTTTCTTTGGCTTAGATAAATTTTGTTGGATATGTAATTATGTAAATAGTAGGCACTGCCCATGGATTAAGTTACATATAGCTTACTCGCATTAAAAACCTGTACCTATATTTGTTCCATGGGTAGGAACTTATTCTGTAAACTTCTATTAATACTTCGAGAGAGATACTTATTTGACGGCTTTTCTATGTGTAATACTATACAGTATATTAAATAACAGCAGAGGGCGCTGTATGTAATTATACTTATTTTATCACTTAACTTAACTATTACATTTCCTAGGAGGGGGTTGCGATCGGTAGTTATATATGCTACACGTGCCAATACACGTGGCTTTCTAGTACCTTGGCCATACGGTGGTAAGCATTCTAATTTTAATCTTAAAGCATTCTAAACTGGATACCTTACTATAAGGTTACATCCTATGTTAATTATTTTGCTTTTTCTTTGCTGTTTAACTTTCACTTTCTTATCCCTATCTTTTCATACCTCATGATCTATTAGAGTATTCGAGGGGGATTGAGGTACTATATCTATTCTTATACCTTTCCGTTCGCCTTTGTTAGCTATAGCTCACTCTGTTATTATTTTTGATTAGACTACCGTGACAGCATTTACTATCAACTACGCACATATGCCTAACAATAATTATAGCTCTTTCTATAATTTTAATTTAATTTAAAATTTTGGCTATCCGTCGGGCTAACAGTCATCTTGCCAGTTTACTGCTAAATTTGGGATTAATTAACCATTTGGCTCTAACTTACTACAAATTTTATACTTTTGGCTCTAGCTTAATACTATTTTACGTATATTTGGACATGGTTATGCTGGACGATGACTACAGAAACGGATAGCTCGTTAATTATGGTTGATACATTGTAAGGGTTAGCCCTCGAAAAAGTCCCTTGCAATGTATACTATTGCCATAACTAACATTTTAATGGTATTTTTATATATGTTTATAATTTATTGCTTATGTCATGGCATAGATTGATTTTTTCCAGGTCACGTTGGGTACCCGCCATGGTTTATGGTTTACCTGTTAAGCTAGTATATCATATTTTACCTTAAAAAAACTCTTACCATTATTAACTTAACTCATATTCATACAGACCGATGTAATGTTTAATCGTACTAGATGGCATTAATTGGTTATGTGACTACTTAGTATTTATTATAATATTTATATTTATTATAACATTTAATATTTGCTTTGTCATACTTGGATATATATATATATATATATATATATTATGTGATAGTTATTACATATATATATATACATACACAGAGAGAGAATCGGATCTAACAGGAAGAAAATTGAGTAGATTGAGTAGGGGTGCCGTTATTAAAAAAAAAAAGGTTAAAAACCACTGAATTAGATCCTGCAAGATATTATACAGCTCCTAGTTTATCCTGGAAGGCAAAGTTAAAAATGTCAAATATAAATTACAGTTATTAACTGATACTGATATGTACTTAATGGTAGAAAATGGAATTAGAGATGGAATGAATCAATCAATGTTGCACTAGATGTGAAAAAAATATATAATAAATCCCTAAAAAAAAAGATTTTAATAAAAATTAATCATCAACATTTTTAATTTACTTAGACACAAATAACTTATATGGATAGGTGATGAACGAATATTACGGAGAATTTAAATGGGTAGATGCAAGTACAGGCATAAATCAAATATCTCATGATTATAAAACTAGATATATTTTAGATTTGCAATATCTGAAAGAATTACACAATTTACATAACAATTTGCCTTTAGCTCCAGAACATGAAAACATAAGTAGTGTGTGTGGTGTGTATGTGTGTGTGTGTGTGTGTGTGTGTGTATATGTATATATATATAGATCCTTGAGGTTGCCGCAGACATTCTCTCAAATAGGCCATACAATCTGTACTTTGCTACCTGGGAGTCTAAAACACTGATTGAACTGATATTCAGGTGACAAGTGAACCGAAATCAAGTCAAGTGAACCCAATTTCGGCGCAGTCTGGACGGTCAGTGACAGCCAAATCCTCTGCTTGCACTTTCACGATGGTGGGACTGTTAATAATGCTGAGTTCTGGTCAACCCTTCCCATCTCTTCCATCGTGCAGTACGACTGATGACTTTTGAGGTTATGATTAACATTGTGGCGAGATCCAATCTTCCTTACATTTCGAGGGCACAGCTCTAAAACGGTGTTCGCAGGCCGGCCGCTAGTTAGTACACCGGACCGAACCTATTGGTAACTCTTTAGGAGGTTTCCGGATCAGCTAGTGTATAATGTTGCTACCTCTACACTGCCAGATAGAGTCCAAGTAGTGTGTATGCGGGGGTATGTCTGTGTGTGTATGTGTATGTCTCGGGGGTAGTGTGTATGTCTATGCCAAGTTATGTCAAGGATCTGGGTATATTCTTACCATGTGTATGCCATATCCAAAAATTTCATTACTTCGAGCAGCATACCTTCTCCCCCCCCCAAACTATTTCTTACTGTTAAATACACCACGAATTGTCAAATTGTCAAACTAATAGAGCAAGCTTATTTGCGAAAAGATCTAAACCTCCCAAACACTTCCTAATTCATTTAACAAATATACGTGTTCTCAATTCTAATCTCAACAACGTCCATTTCCATTTTCAGTTTACCGAACCCCAAGCACATTTCCTGACAGAATCTCAGTTATCGGTTGATTCACCTACTGCTGATCTCAGCTGCCCAAATTATTCGCATTATGATTCCTTTTGCCTCAAAGGTGGTACTTATGCATATGTCCATTCCAATATTCCCTATCAGAGACTTGGTAATTTGGAATCTCCTCTTTTCAATTTTCTCTGGCTTAAAATCTCCCTACCTCATTTTGTCAAATTCATCTGTTGTCTCTGCCATTCTCCCAACTCCACTAATCACTTGCTCTTTGACTTGCTCTCTTTACAACTTGACTTTCTCCAGTCCAACTTTCCTAACAGTGAGTTAATTTTCCTTGGCGATTTCAATGTTCACAACTCCAGCTGGTCCAGATGCTGAGGCTTTTGCAATTACTAATGATCTCGCACAGATTGTTCATTTACCTACCAGAATACCAGACAAACAATTAACCATACAGCCAACATGCTTGACCTTTTTCTCACAAAAAAACCCTTCTAAGTACATAGTCGAAGTAAGTGGCCCTTTAGACACCTGAGATCATAACTTGATTATTGTCTCTTGTCCAATGGAGCCTTTATCTCATGGCTATTTCCAACTTTGTGTTTTTTGGCATTACAAGAATGCAAAATGAGATGTCCTGCAAGATTTCTTTTCTCCTTTTCCTTGGTCGGATTACTGTTTAAAAACTTCTGATGTCAACATTTGCTCAGATCGTGTCACTGAAATTATTCTTGTAGGAATGGAATCTTTTATTCCACACTCCACTTTAAAATCTCGTACTTTATCTAAACCTTGGTTTTCCAATAAATGTGCTAAGGCTGTTCAAGAAAAGAATGTTGCATATCGTAATTGGCTTGTTTCCAATTCTTCAGTTTCATTTTCTGCCAACACCAAAGCTCGCAACAATTGTAAAGTGGTCATTAATCAGTCCAAAATAGATTTTGAACAGGCTAACAGTAGAAAACTTGCTTCTTGCCCTAATGGTAGCCGACCATTCTGGTCTCTTGCCAAAGCTATCGGCTGCAACTTTTGCCCTATCTCTGCTCCCACCTCTGTCAAAACGAGATGGTTCTGTTGTCACTTCAGCCAAGGATAAAGTGAACCTGCTGGCATCCCATTTTTCTTCCAATTCATGTATTAATGATCTTGGTAAAACACCTCCCACCATTTCCCAACACCCTCCATTCAATGCCTCCTGTCGTCGTCTGTCAAAAGGATGTCAGAAGGAATTTGACGAATCTCGATGCTAAGAAAGCTCCAGATCCTGATGTTATTTCTCCATTTGTTCTCAAAACCTGTGCTCCTGTGAACTTACTCCTGTTCTTTGCCACCTTCTTTCAATTTCTTATTCCAAAGGTGTTTTTTCTTCTGCTTGGAAATTTGCACATATCCAGCCAGTTACTTAAAGGAGTGACAAATCCCTCCCATCCAATTATCGCCCCATTGCAATCACTTCTACTCTTTCTAAAGTAATGGAGAAATCAATTAACTGCCAACTCTTAAACTACCTGGAAACCTTTCGTCTGATCCACAATCACCAGTATGGATTTCAGCAGTATCAATCCACTGGTGATATTCTGGCTTATGTTACCCATTTATGGACTAATTCAACGGAAAAGTTCGGTGAAACACAAGCAGTTGCTCTTCACATCTCGAAGGCTTTCGATCATGTTTGGCATAAAGGTTTTCTAAGCAATCTTCCATCTTAATTATGGTTTGCCAACTGTTTCTTGTAATTGGTTATCCAGTTTTTTTCTCTCTGATCGCTCAATGAGGGTGATGGTAGATGGCACTCTGTCTTCTAACTTCTCTACTAATGCTTGTGCCCCACCCCCCAAGGTTCAGTTCTTTCCCAAATTCTTTTCTTCTTGTATATTAATGACCTTCTTCCATTGAGTGGAAATCCTATCCATAGTTTTGCCATTAATAGCACATTGCATTTCACTTTCCATTTTGATAAATCTTGCCTTGCTCAATCAGCTTCAACTTCTCAAATATCTGCTACCAATTCCTTAAATGCTGATCTCCCAGTAATTCTCCAGTGGTACAAGGACAACTTAGTTGATTTCAATCCTTCTAAAACTCAGGCTTGTCTTATATCTCACAAAAAAGATTCTTCTGCTCCTATGCTTATCTTTGGTGACACTCCGATTTCTAGACAAAACTTCCAATCTCTCTTGGCACAAGCACATTACAAATATTGCTTCATCTGCAGCTGAAAAAAAAAAAAAAAAAAAAAAACTTGGTTTTCTCTTTCGTTCTTGGCTTTACTTTTCTTCCAAACAGCTGTTCACTCTGTACAAATCATAAAACTACCCTACCATGGAATATTTTTTCCCACATCTGGGAAAAACAGCTGTTCACTCTGTAAAATCATAAAACTACTCTACCATGGAATATTTTTTCCCACATCTGGGAAAAACAGCTGTTCACTCTGTACAAATCATAAAACTACTCTACCATGGAATATTTTTCCTACATCTGGGGCAGTACCTCCAAAATCCCTCTCAGGCTTCTAGATTCAATTCAGAAAAGGGCAGTTAAGTTAATTAATGACTCCTCTCTAACATAGTCTCTCCACTTGCTGTCTCATAGATGTACTGTTTCTGCTGCATGCCTTTTCTACAGATACTTCCATGGGCACTGTTCTTTTGAAATGGCTTCTATAATTCCCATTCCCTCTTTCAAAACAGTCCGAACACGTGCCGCCACCAGCCAACATCCATTTACAGTCCAACTTCAAACTCGAGAACCAACTTTTCACTTCCTTGTTTATTCATTCTACTGCCTTTTTCTGTAACAACCTTCTTTCATAAGTACTTCCTGAAAATTAGTCTACAGAAGTCCAATGTCAACAAATATCTTATTTCAGCTTCTCAACCTCCAACCCAAGCATGGTGTTAAGTATTATAGGTTCTAATACCTCTCGTGTTTGTCAATTTCATAAAATAAAAAAAAAAAAAATAAAAAATACACCGCAATTAGATCACATCGCAGGTACCTAAATTTCTAGATGCTGCAATTTGCAGAAATTAATTGATGAAAAATTGAAAAAAAAAAAAATCAAATGGAATTAAAAAAATGTGAAATTAAAATAAGAATAACATTTGATGATTATAAAGTGTTTATTTGAGGAAAGAGAAAAAACAATAATTAAAAATCAAAAAGAAACAAAGCATGAAATTTATACAGTAAACAAAAAATTTCTAAGCCCTTTTGATGATAACAGATATATTTTAGTCAATAAAATTAATACAATGCCAAGGAAGGTATTATTCAATTTATAATAAGATCAATTAGCTATCCATTTCCTATTTTCTCTAATAATTTTTTCTATTTGATAAACATCGTAGTGCTTATTATATTTTACTCTTGTTCATAAAATGAACCTTGTATTTCTTCATTATTTGTCTCTTTTAGCACTGGCAAAGGCACATGATGCAAGAAAGCAAGCTTATATAGCATCGGCCAAAAACACACACGCACACCACTCGCTCCAAATATTTGTCTAGTACTGCATTGAATCTATTTAAGCTATCAACTTCTATGACAGCAATCAATCAACTGCTGGCTAAAGGCAAACTTCCGTACATCTATCCTACAACTGTCTTTCCTCGATTTGAATTCATGCAATCTCAGGCGATAATTCTGAGCAAGAGGAAGAATCCCATCACCACTGAGCATGTTCAAAAATTCAAGACTTAATACACCTTAATCAGATCACCTCGCAGATGCCTAGTCTCCAGACACTGTAATTTGCAAAACGTAAGCCTTTCTTTGTAAGAGCAACCATTTGTTCCATTCACTAATCCTGTTGCCCTTCTCTGTACTCGTTCCAACAGCTCTACAACCTTATTAAAATGAGGCCTCCAGACCTGTATACAGTACTAAAGGTGTGGGCTCACCACTGAGAAGATAATACAAGAGGATAGTCACATCCTTATCGCTGCTAGAAAAATTACTGCATATCATTGACAAGACAACATGAGCTACTCCTGCAGACCATCTGCACTGACCAGTAAACTTCATACCTCTCTGCACAATTACCCCCAGGTCCTTTTCATTCTCTACGACTGTCAGTTTAGTAAAAAAACAGTTGATACGTTACTCTGGGGTTACTGCTTCCCATATGCAGTACTTTACAACATTTGTCACGGTCAAATTTCAGTTGCCATCTCTCAGCCCTACTGCTCAATTTTTCTAGATCCTGTGGCACAGCATATTGTCATTAACAACCCTGCCGACCTTTGTGTTGTCTGCAAAATTGGACATTAAGCCTGATATACCATCATCAATATCATTAATAAATATAGACAATGGACCCATCACTGAACCCTGAGGTACTCCACTAATAACTTCAGTCCACGAAGACCACTGTCCATTGATTACCACTCTTGTCTTTTCCCACACAACCATTCCTTTATCCATAGTAGCAATTTTCCTCCAATGCCACACTGCTCCAATTTGTGCAGCAGTATCAAAAGCCTTTCTAAGACATTAATATATGATATAAAAATTATTCTTTGCATCCAGTTCCTTTGTGACCACATAATGGTATCCAATCAAATTGGTCAGGCAAGACTTCCCCTTAACAAACCCATGCTGTGTCCGAGCATGGGTTTGTTTGTTATAACTGAATTCTTGTCTTGATGTTCCTGCAATGCTTCTTTAACCAGTACCTCCATTAATTTCCCAGGAACAGAAATTAAACTAACAGGTCTGTAATTACCTGTGTCGAACTTTGATCCTTCTTTGTGGATTAGGGTCACATTTGCACATCTCCAGTTCATGGGTACCTCTCCTGAAGCCAAGGAAGCTCTCATAAATATGGCTAAAGGTTTGCTTACTTCCTTTGCTGCCTCCTTTAATATAACTGGACAGATCCATCCACCCCAGATTCCTTTATGTTTATCTTCAACAATTTCTCCTCCACTTTGCTCTCAGTTATTACAAAATCATTGAGCTCACTGCCAAAGTTTAATACACCTCTGGCAATCCCCTCCCTGAATATCTCCTCATGTGTGAATATAGACACAAAATATTCATTTAGTTTGTTAGCTACCTGAGCAGGATCATCAACAGTTGACTGCTTATTAGCTTTACACACCCTACTGACTGGCCTGCCTCCTCTTGACGGTGGAAGGTAAACCAGTGCAGTTTGTTGTGTGAAAACACAGGCCCCCTAGGCTGGATGAACACCACAGCCCCACATGAACTTTAGTAGCAGTAGTAGTGGTGGCATGTGATGCAAGAAAGCAAGTGTATGAGCTTATGCAGCATCAGCCAACAAAAAAAAAAAAAAAAAAAATCACACCATTCCCTCCAAATGCCTGTCCAGTTCCTTGTTAAATTTATTCAACCTACCAACTTCCACAATGACAGATGGAAGTTTGTTCCAGCAATTAACCACCCGCTGGCTAAAGGCAAATTTCCGCACATCTATTCTACATCTGTCCTTTCTTAATTTGAATTTATGGCCCATTAGGTTCGTAATCTGAACAAGTGGAAGGATCCCATCAGAATTCAGCGTGCTCAACCCATTCAAGGCCTTATACACCTCAATCAGATCACCGCGCAGGTGACTAGTCTCGAGCCACTGCAATTTGCAGAACTTAAGCCTCTCTTCTCACCAATCTTGTTGCCCTTCTCTGTACACGCTCAAGTAAATCTACATCCTTCTTAAAATGAGGCCTCCAGACCTGTACGCAGTACTCAAGGCGTGGCCTGACCATTGTCTTATACAGAGGGATAATCACCACCTTTTCAGTGCTAGCAAAATTCCTATATATCACTGACAAAACCCCATGACCTGCCCTAGCAGCCTGTCTGCATTGCTCAGAAAACTTCATATCTACCTGCACAATTACTCCCAGGTCTTTTTCATTTTGTACCACCTTAAGTGTAGTACCACACAGTTGGTACATTTCTCTGGGGTTACTTCAACCCATATGCAGTACTTTGAATTTGTCAAGGTTAAACTTCAGTTGCCACTACTTAGCCCATCTGCCCAAATTATCTAGATCCTGTTGCAGTAGCACACTGCCATTACTGTCATTAACAACCCTGCCAACCTTTGTATCATCTGCAAACTTCGACATTAAGCCTGATATACCTTCATCAAGATCATTGATGAATATACAAAACAACAGTGGACCTAACACCGAACCCTGTGGGACTCCACTAATAACATTAGTCCAAGAAGAGCAGCGCCAATTGATTACCACCCTCTGTCTTCTCCCACTTAACCATCCTTTTATTCATTGTAGCAACTTACCCTTAATACCATTCTGCTCAAATTTGTACAATAGTCTTCCATGCGCAACAGTGTCAAAAGCTTTCCTGAAATCCAAATATATGATATCAAAATTATTTTTTGCATCCAGTTCCTTTGTAACCACATCATAATATCCTATCAAATATCCTATCACTGTACAGAATTTGTCAGACAAGACTTTCCCTTAACAAACCCATGATGTGTCTGAATTATTGCTGCAGTCTTGTCTAGATGATCCTGCAATGCATCTTTAACCACCGACTCCATTATTTCACCTGGAACAGAAGTTAAACTAACTCGTCTGTAATTACTCGTCTCACCCTTCGATCCCCCTTTATGAATTGGGGATACATTTGCACATCTCCAGTCCGTGGGAACCTCACCTGAGTCCAAGGATGCTCTCATAATTATGGCTAAGGGTTTGCTTAGTTGCTTTGCCGCCTCCTTTAATATAACTGGATAGATCCCATCCACCCCAGGTGCTTTTCTTATGTTTAACTTCAACAATTATTCCTCCACTTTGCTCTCTATTATTACAAAATCATTAAGTATCCTGCTACAATTTGATAACCTTCTGCCATTTTCAAACCTTAATAATTCCTCACGTGTGAATGTAGATGCAAAATACTCATTCAGTTTGTTTGCTATCTGAGCAGGATCATCAACAGTCGAACCATCGATGTCAAGTGGACCAATCAGATTCATCCCCTTCCTTTTAGAGTTTATATAAGTAAAGAAATCCTTGCTGTTTTTCTTAGCATCTTTTGCCAAGAATTTCTCGTAATCTGCCTTCGCCTGCCTAACCTCCTTTGTGACTTGATTACAGACTAACTTATATCTGCCATAGGCTTCTGAGTCACTTGATAATTTATATGCATCCCATGCATTTTTCTTCTCTGTTACGAGTCTCATTAGTTAATTTGACAACCATTTAGGCTTAAACCTTGACCAATATTACTTAATAGGTATGAAACGTTTAGTAGTTTCCACAATTAATCTCTTGAATGCTTCCCACTTAGAATTTACTGTTGGTAACATCGTCAGTTGATCCCACTGTACAGAATTTAAAAACTGTCGGAGACCACTGTACTCACTTTTATGGAAGCAAAAACCCTTTCCTTTACCCCTGATGGTAATTAAATCTTTAAGTAAATCCCACATCAGTACACTGTGATCACTGCCACCTAGTGGTTCTTTTATCTGCAAATTCCTAATACATGAATGATCACTGCTGATAACCAGATCAAGAGTATTACTTTCTCTGGTTGCCTCTCGAACATGCTGCTGCAGAAAACAATCATCCAATAAATCCACAAAAGTCTGACTAGTGTGTGAGTTCCCAACCCACAAGTTCCAGTCAATATCTGGGAAGTTAAAATCCCCCATTATAAGACATTCTGATTTACTGGCCCACTCTATTTCTCTGTACAATTGTTCATTGTACTCATTCGAGTCATTAGGCCTATAACACACTCCTACTCTTATTTTTGCTTTTGCAGTGCTTATGTCACACCAAACTGACTCAACAGTGCACTGTTCATCTATATCAACTGGATGCACTTCTTTTGATTTTATGTTTTTCTTAATTAACAGCATAACACCTCCTCCCTTCCTATCTGTACACATTGTACTCCCCAAATTCCAGTTCGGCATTCCTTATATCTGTGTGACACCACATCTCTGATATCCCAACAATATCCGCCTTTGATGTCTTGACCAACACTTCAAATTCATCAAATTTATTTACTATACTTCTAGCATTGGTATACACGCAAGTATACATGCATCTATTCTTATTCTTAGTTACTCTAACACATCCCATATACCCACCTGCTTCACAATGACTGTCATCCGTCCCTGAAACCCCCAACACCCCTCGCTCCAGGTCGCTACTTATTCTAATAGAAGTTGAGCAAGAATCACCTTCACCTCTGCCTACGGCTACTGTTAAACTATTAGTCCTTGTATCCTCCCCCCCCAAGCTATCAGTTTTCCGACCCACCTAACACTGCCTCGATAGCATCAGCAAATATTCTTGCACCCTTTCTATTTAAGTGTATCCCATCCCTGTAGAAGCAGTCTCTCCTGTTAACAAGTACAGTCCAGGCTGAAAAAAATTCTATTCCTTGAGCCTTGCACAATCTTTCCAGGGCCGAATTGATCGACAAGGCTCCCATCATATACTCCCTCCTATCGTGTCTGGGCAGAATTGCAGACATTTTCAAATTCAACCCTAATTCACAGCTTTTTTTCATCAGTGACCTGTACTTGTTAAGTAATTCTGCCGGTCTCCTACTCTCAATATCATTAGTGCCAACGTGTACAACTATATCACCTTTTGTGCCCTTAAAAGATGATATCTGCTCTACAACATCATCAACCTTTGTCCCTGGCAGACATACCCTGGTCCTGTTCCACCTATTCTTTTTACAAAGCATGTTTTCCGTTTCCCTGACAATAGAGTCGCCAACAACTACTAACTGACATAACTGACATTCAACTAACTGACATAAATCTGATTTCTACAGAGTTTTGTATTCCTTACATTACCTGATGCATAACTTGGGGAAACCCCCAGATTACAATTAACATTATAGAATATACCCAATCAAATTGAAACGGCAAGATTTCTCCATAACCCATGCTGCATCTGAACAAACCATAGTCTTGTCTAGATGAACTTGCATTGTGTCTTTAACCAGTTACTTTTCCCAGAACAGAAGTTAACCTAACTTCTTAATTACTAGTGTCACCTTTTGATTACCCTTTGTGAATTGGGGATACATTTGTACTTCACTTTGTGGAGACCTCCCCTGAATCCAAGGTTTCTCTCATAATTATGGAGAAAGGATTTGCTTACTTCCTTATTATACATTGGAATTCAAAGAAAGTGTATCACCCCTTAAAATTATAATTGTCGTCCAAATAACTTAAGTATATGGTAATTTTTTTACAGATTGCATCAGATAAGATTGACACGTATAGGTGATGACATATTGCATCAGCTGTTACTTTCAACTATATAAGCACACTCCACAAGTGTTGCAGTCATTCCTTGCTTGTGTCAGGATGGGGAGTTGCGTGCAGTTTGATGCCACAACGAAAAAGTGCTATTGTTGCTTTACGTGAGGAAGGATGTTCTTCCCATCATATTGCTTATAGAGTGCCTTGTAATCAGTCAACAGCGAGTAGATTTCTTTCCAAACTCACGAATACCTGTTCTGCTGATAGGAAAAAAGGAACTGGATACAAACAAATCTCTTCGTCAAAACAGGACTGCATTTTGAAGCGCTTAAGCCTTAAAAACCACAAAGCTTCTTCGTCTGAGCTGAAAAGAGAATGGGAACAACATGCAGAAGTGGTAGCAAGTTCAGTAACATTCAGAAGGTGCCTCTTCAAAAACGTACATGTAGCCCGCCATCCTAAGAAGCCCCTCCTAACACAAAAAATTATAAAGGCCTAATTAATTTGATGTAAGGAGCATGTAAAATGGACCCCCGAGCAGTGGAAGTCAATTATTTTCTTGGATGAGAAGAAATTCAACCTGCATGCTCTGATGGGAGACAAACAATTTGCCATAGATGTGAAGAATACTATCCAGACTGTATGGTGTTTACAGTGAAATTCCCTACCAGCCAAATGATATGGGAGTGCATTTCATATTGTGGAGTAGTTCACCTGCAGTTCATAAAATGTTCCGTAAATGCCAATGGATACAGGGCTATATTGGAAGGCAAATTGCTGCCAACCATTTCAACCAGCCAAGTAACTGCATCTTTCAGGATGACTCTGCTCCTTGTCATTGGGAAAAAAGTGTAAGTAGGCACTTCTGTAGTTACTTTAGCTTCATTTTGGTGTTAGAGGTTCCACAGTAATGTGTTTACGTTTGTTACAGGTGAAAAAATGGTTGAAAGAATGGTCCATTACAACTCTTAGCTGGCCAGGAAACAGTCCGGCCTGAATCCTACAGAGAACTGTTGGCATCATGTGGAATCTGCAGTTGCCAGAAACAAACCAAACACCCTTCGTGAACTTCAGGAAGCCATAATTCGTGTTTGGAACCACAAACTGCCTTCAGAAATTGATCTTGTCAATGCCTCGATGGTGTGCTGCTGTCATCAGGGCCAGAGGCGGTTCAACTAAATATTAGTTTGCACCTGGTGACTTTTCATTTTGTTTTCCAATTAAAATGATAAACCAAAGCAAACTGAGGGCTTCTGATAACATTTCAGCCATAACTGTCATGTTTACCATAACTGTTGTATAAAGGTTGCAAATGCTTATTTCGAGATTAGAAATGTGAAATTCCTAGGCGATGCACTTTTTTTGAACACCAGCGTAACTGGATAGACCCTATCCACCCCAGGTGTCTTTCTTATGTTTAACTTCAATTCTTCTTCCACTTTCTTCTTAGTTATTACAAAGTCATTTTGCTCCCTCCCTATTAGAGTTTGATAAACTTCTGCCCTCCATTTCTTTCCAGAATTCCTGATGTGTGAATGTAGATGCAAAACACTCAACCAGTTCATCAGCCACCTGAGCAGGATCATAAACAGTCAAACCATCAATATCATGTGGATTAATCTGATTTATCCCTTTCCATCCAGAATTTACATAAGTAAAGATGTCTTTGCATCCTTTATCAAAGATTTTTTGCAATCGGCCTTTGCAAGCCTAACCTACTTTGACTAGATTTTAGACTAGTTTATATCTACCACAGGCTTCATTTCTGGCTGATAATTTACACACATCCCATGCATTTTGCTTCTGTACTACAATTGTCATTAGTTCATCTGACATAAATTTTAGTCTAATGCCTTAAACAATATTTCTTATCTGGTATGAAAAGCCTAGTAGCTTCTATGATTATTTCCCTGAATATCTTCCTTTAGTATTTGCTGTTGGTAACATCATCAGTTGGTCCCACTGCATAGAATTTAAAAACTGTTTGACACCACTGGTATCACCCTTACAAAAGTAAAAGCCTTTCTCCTTATCCTTGGGTAAAGGGCCTACACGAGCTGTGTTATGTTTACTAAGAGTACAATATTGCAAGGTGTCCGGTAACCAAATTAGATCAATTTGAAGTACTGATAAAGAGATCAAATTTACATATGCTGAGGATATCAAAGAAAATGTCACCCAGATATAAGGGAGGCAGAATTTGAATATGGTGAGTATGTGTACAGAAAGGACAGATAGGATAGGTGGGGAATTATGCTCTTAGTTAATGAAATCTAAAAAACTGCATCCAGCTGATACTGCTAGCCAATACAATGATGAGTCAGTTTGGAGTAACAAAAGCACTGCAAAACAGAAACGAGAGCAGGAATGTACCACTGGCCTACTAACTTATAACTTAAACTCCAAGATCATTAGTTACCTAACAAAAGAAAAAGACCTTCCTTTCAGTATAATGATTAGTGATCAGTATAATGAACACTGTATACAGGTATATAGAGTGAGCCAGTAATCCAAAATGTCTAACAATGGAGTACTTGAATATTTTGGATACTGACTAGAACTTGTGTGCTGGTCACTCACATAGAAGCAAGCCTTTTGCGGATATATTGAATGACTATTTTCTACAGTAGCTTGTTAGAGAGGCAACGAGAGAAAGCACCACTCTTGATCTGATTACCAGCAGCAACCTCTTATACATTAAGAATATGCAGATAAAAGACTCACTAGGTGACAGTGATCATAGTGTATTGATGTACGATTTCCTTAAAGATGTAACTGCTGTTGAGAGGAAAAGGAAGGTCTTTTCAAATTTTTCTAGCAGGGATAAGGAGATGATTATCCCCTTGTATAAGGCAATGGTCAGGCCACACCTTGAGTGCTGTTTACAGGTCTGGAGGCCTCATTTTAAGGATGTAGAGCTGCTTGAATGAGTACAGAGAAGGGCAACAAGATTAGTGAATGAAACAAAGGGATGCTCTTACAAAGAAAGGCTTAAGTTTTGCAAATTACAGTGTCTGGAGACTAGGTACCTGCAAGGTGATCTCATTGAGGTGTATAAAGCCTTGAATGGTTTGAGCATGCTGAATGCTGATGGGATTCTTCCTCTCGCTCAGAATAATTGCCTGAGAGGGCATAAATTCAAATTGAGGAAAGATGGTTGCAGCATAGATATGCAGAAGTTTGCCTTTAGCCAGGGGGTGGTTGATTGCTGGAACAAACTTCCATCTGTCGTTGTAGAAGTTGATAGCTTAAATAGATTCAAGGCAGAACTTGACAAACATTTGCAGCGAGTGGATGGGTGAAATAAGGATTTTTTTTTTTTTTTTTTTTTTTTTGGCTGATGCTATATAAGCTTGCTTTCTTGCATCATGTGCCTTTACTAATGCTAAAATGGGACCAACTTATGAAGTTGCCAACAGCAAACATTCAGGGATATTACTGCAGAAGCTACCAGGGTTTTTGTACAAATAAGAGATACTGCCAAGGCTTAGGCTGCACCTGAATGGATGTCAGAAGAACTGATGAAACTCTTGGCAGTTCATGTCCCCCTTCATAATGAACAATCCATTTTGTTTATTACAAAATGGATTACTCATTATGAACCTATTCAAAATACTCCAGGAATTTTTGAACATATTCAATAATCTATGAGCAAACTGTGAGGCATCTTCTCATTGACTGCTTTGATACAGATACAGAAGTCTCATCAGTCACTTAAGAGTGTGCTTTAATTCCTTCAATAAAAAGATAACTGAAAGTGAAGCAAATTTTTTCATAGAGAAAAGAAAGTTTATTTTATTTGTTCATAAGGATTTCTATGAAAAAATAAAACAAACTACAACTCAGAAAAGAATTATTTTGAGTGTGTCAAGCCAATTACCTCATTGAGCAGACAAGTTCGTCCACATTATTTGTTCAAATACTTTTATAGTTCATAGTTAAAATAAGTATCATTATATACTTAGTTGATAATTCATCTATATACCTTACCCATCCATTTCGCTCTTGTAAACCACAGGGATAAAGTTAGGAGGTTCAATATTCATCTCCAACTGAACATTCTCGAGATTTCTTTCAAATGTATCAACACTTCCAATATTAAACCACAAAACATTCTAAAAGGAGATGCATGAACTTAGTATAATATCTTAAAAATATACCAAAATACAGTAGGACCTCGAATATCCAAGGTAATAACCAAGGTCTCTGTTAGCTGTCCAAAGCCAAAATAAGAACAACAGTATTTAAAAAATTGTTAAAAGAATACCTAATTAAGTTAGAAGTATTAATTCATGCCAGTACTTGTTTCAAAAAGAGTTATGCAATGGTGCGAGAGCAACAAGTCCTATTTCTCTCAGCAAAAATTTAAGTGGAAAATATTAACAACCAGAATGCTGATGTTTGGGAAACAAAAACAAGATTAAATATATGTATTATTTTTATATTTATACAACATATGCAAATGCTACACCTGTTGTTTCTGGTTGATTCTAACATTTTGATGGCATGACTGATTTGGAACATGTTCAAACTTGAAATTGGCACTGACCTGCTGAAATTTTTTTGTACAAATGTTATATCTGTAACGATAGGAAGAGTAACAACAAAAATGTTTTGCGTGTTAAACTAAAAAGTAAATATTACAACAGATATTATTAAGTATGTTTGGAACTTACTTTTTTTTAATTTTCAACCATTTCATTAAATGTCCATAAAGAATAAAATCTTAAATTTATTGCATACTATATATAGTATATATTTTACACACTTAGAGGGGAACTTATAGGGGGGCTTAGAGGGGAACAGGTATCCTGTGTGTTATCAGACACTCAGCCTAAAACACTGATTGATCCAATATCTCTCTATTACAGAAGATTTAGGAGAAGTCCGGTTGGCCTGCTTCCCTAAAATCCACTCATGCACACCTTCTCGATGGTAAGCCCTGTTACGTCACTTAGGTGGCAAAGAACGTGTAGAGTGGTTCTCTTCAAGACGCCTGGACAGCGTGAAGAGGAAAAGACCAAACCCTCCAGCATATGACAGCACAACAATACAAATGGCCCTCAGTCCCCAGCAGCTTTCACTCTCCCTCTTACGACAGCGAGAGGATCAGAGTGGAAGCAGAGAGTGCTAAGAATCTCTGTGTACAACCAGGCTGCCATGCACGGAAACTGAACTTGGCCTGTTATAACATACGATCACTCATCGGTGAAGACAGGATATTAGAGCTGGAAAAGGAATTAGAAAATGTGAATTGGAATATCATCGGTTTGGCTGAAACAAGAAGAAGAAATGAACCACTTATAAGTTTATCAAGTGGAAATCTGCTGTACACCATTGGAAACAGTGAACGGAGTGAAGGTGGAGTTGGGTTTCTGGTCCATAAAGATTTTAAAAACAACATTTTGGAATTCAAAAGTACATCACCAAGGGTGTCAAGACTAATACTCAGATTTCTAAGAGGTACAAGCTAAAGATTATAATGATTTATGCACTAACATCGAGCCATGATGATGAAGAGGTTGAAGAAATGTACACTGAAATTGAGAGTCTTCTAGATGAGCAGAAAACCCACTACACTATTATTATGGGGGACTTCAATGCTAAGGTTGGAAAAAGGCAAAACAGCGCAGAAAGAGGAACTATAGGAAATTTTGGAATTGGTGAAAGAAATAAAAGAGGTGAAAGACTTGTGGAATTTGCAGAATCTCAAGGAATGTCAGTAATGAGCACTTTTTTCAAGAAAAGGGTGAACAGAAAGTGGACATGGAAGAGTCCAAATGGATTAACAACTAATGAAATCAACTTCATCCTCACTAACAGAAGATAATATTGTGAATGATGTTACCGTCCTGAATAAGGTAAATGTTGGAAGTGATCACAGAATGGTAAGATGTACACTTGATATAGATGTAGGAAAGGAAAGGAAAAAACTGACTCGAGTAAATAATACAAAGGTCTTTGAGATAACAGAGGAGGAGAAAAAGCAGTATGTACTGGAACTTAAGAACAAGTTTGAGCTTCTGCAGACTGCTCAGGACCAAGGTATCGACGAGGAATATTACAACTTTCTGAAAGTGATAAAGCCCAAGAAACCTATAGGGAAAAAGAAATCCAAAGAAGAAAAAATTAGTCAAGAAACACTTGTCATGATGAACTGAAGGCGACAAATGAAGAGCAAGAAAAACACTGACAGGGAGAAAATTGAGTATACTGAGTTATGCAAAGCCATTAGAGACTCAGAGAGGATATAAGAAGATTTAACACAAGAAAAGTAGAACAAGCATTAAGGGAAAACAAAGGATTTAAATCAGCAGCCATGAGCAGTAATACAGAAAGACAAATGATACTGAAACTTAAGAATAGCGATGGTGTACTTATAAACAGCAGAGAAGGCATAATTCAAATAGCAGAAGACTACTATAGAGAATTATACAAGGAGCGAGGGAATGATACCAGCAGTGAGGAAGATGGATTGCAAAGTAGCAACACATACGACATACCCGATATTCTTCATGATGAGGTAGAACATGCATTGAAGAAAATGAAGAATCAGAAAGCCCCGGGGGAAGATGAAGTTACTGTAGAGTTGTTAAAATTGGGAGGAAGAGACATAACACAAAAACTGGCAAGGCTCTTCACAAAGTGCATTAGAAAATGTGTGACGCCTAAGCAGTGGAATAATGCAATCATAGTTTTGCTGCGTAAGAAAGGAGACAAATCAGAAATTGGAAATTATAGACCAATTAGCTTGTTATCCCACATCTACAAGTTGTTCACAAGGGTCATTACTAACAGATTAGAAAGAATACTTGATGAGAATCAACCGAAAGAGCAAGCTGGCTTTAGGATAGGATTCTCAACTATGGATCACCTTCACGTAATATCACAGCTAATGGAGAAAGCAAATGAATATAACACCAGTATGCCTGGCATTTGTGGATTATGAGAAGGCATTTGACTCCATACAGCATAAGGCAATGTTTCGGGCACTGGAAAGAAAAGGCATAAATACCCCATATATTTATGATTTTGAAGAAAATATATGAGAGTGCTACCTCCTTTATTAGACTAGACAAAGACAGGAGGAAATTTAAAATCGAGAAAGGAGTTTGACAAGGAGACACAATATCTCTGAAGCTGTTTACTGCTGCCCTTGTTTGTTGATGTTGTTTGGTTTTTTTAAGGAGCATTAGCAACTAAGGCCATATTGCTCTGGGGTATGCGGTAGTCATTCCCTGACCTTTCCGCATCCTCCATATTTGGTGTTGACGGGCTCGAACCCCGGTTTAATCAAGAAGCGTGTGCTACGCACTGCTGCTCCTTCCCACCTGGTTACGGAGGCGCCACTGCTGCCCTTGAGGAAGCTTTCAGAAGATTAGACTGGTCACAGAAAGGAGTCAATGTGAACGGAGGGTACCTAAACCATTTACGATTTGCAGATGACATTGTGGTCATCAGCCACGATCCCAAAGAATTAGAGGAAAATCTTAATCAGTTATGCACAGTTAGTAAGGATTTTGGACTAAAGATGAATATGGCTAAAACAAAAGTAAGGATGAAAAAGTATGCCATGGAAAGGAAAATAATGATTGAAGGAGCAGTAATTGAAAAGGTGGAGTCATTTACTTATCTGGGACAAGTTATTAGCTGCAATAATGATAAATGGCTGGAAGTCAAGAGAAGAATAAATTTTGGATGGATAGCATTCAGGAAATATAGTTACATACTGAAGAGCAATATCCCAGTTTGTCTGAAACGTAAAATAATGAATCAATGTATACTCCCCACCATGACTTATGGAAGTGAAACTTGGGCACTCACCAAAAGAATGGAAGAGAAGCTGAGAACTACACAGCGAAGAATGGAACGAATTATACTGGGAATCAGACTGTTAGATAAGAAGAGAAACACATGGATTAGGCAGCGAACTCAAGTAAAGGACATTCTTATCAAAACTAAAGAACTAAAATGGTCTTGGGCAGTACACATAGCTCGAAGACGTGATGACAAATGGACTAAGAAAATAACAGAATGGTACCCACGAGGAGCTAGAAGAAAACCTGGAAGACAAAGGCGGAGATGGATAGATGAAATTCATGAGCTTTTGGGTAGTAAATGGATGGCCAGTGCTCAAAACAGAAGGAACTGGAAAGTTGCTGGAGAGGCCTTCATCCTGCAGTGGATTGAAAATGGCTGATGATGATTTTACACACACAGTGTGATCAAAAAGTTCAGAATTTCACTTTGTATGTTAAAATTGTGGCATTGTACAAAGTTGCAGCTTTTCTTATTTTAAGTAAATCACATCTCGATCTGGTTACCCACATTTTAAAATTAGTGATTTTAATGACCAGAAAATTTCCATTAAATTTTGTTTCAAATTAAGTAAAGGTGAATGAGAGATCCACAAAAAATTAAAAACAGCTTTCAGAGAAGGTGCTGTCTGTTTTTAAGACTTTTCTGTGTGCAAAACATTTTAACTGAATGGGGTAAAACATAGTTGATGTTATAATTAGATTTTATCTAATTATAAATAGCTTCTTCTGCTTGCTTGATTATTTAAGGCAGGTGTAACAAAAAACATAGTTCATACTGATGCTATATTATGTCTTTTCACTTCAAAAACTTTAGATATAAAATGTATAAATACTGCTATTTATTACGATGATATTAATTGCTGTGTTAAATTAACAAAGTATACATTATTAATTTTAACATTACACATTTAGTTTAGAAAATTAGCATTACAAGAAAATCGGGTCAAAACAATATCCCCAAAGCATTTTGGGAACAGTGTCAATTACGCCCAAAATCGGGATAAAACTGGAAAATTAGAATGTCTGGTCATCTTGTGTCTTTTTCAATGCCCAAAACAGAATGACAATTCTTGGTCAAATGTGATGATCATGCTTATCATAATCTATGACTCACAGGGCATTGGCATTATTAGTCTGTCTAGCATAGTGAAATAGTGAAGCTAAAATACTAACAAATAGCAATTTCACGATGCTATTCAGAAAACAGCTGGAAAAGTGAGCTTCAAAGAATTGATGCTTGCATCATGAAGATATCTCTGCACACACAGTTCCTTCCATTCAAGACTGTCTTGCACACTTCATCAATAGGAAAACCATCCAAGTTGCCAGTCAGCTTCATCCATTCCCAAAAATTAGTTCAGTTCCCAAACTTTTTTGATCACACCTATTATCATAATGCATTGTACTCAATAAAAATTTTTTAAAATTACTCTCCATAAGTTTATTTTATTCATTTAATGTTAATAATCGGACAATGAACAGTAATAAATGAATTCCAATTCTGTATAAAAAAGGAGTTGAAAGAGTTGTTTCTATTATCTGCAATTTCAGTTATCTTCAGCACTCTCAGTCCCAATCACTTCGGGTAAACGAAGTCCCACTGTATTTGCTTTAAGGCTTTTATAATTCACTGTATTTACATACTGATTGGTAACATGTAAAGTTTATCTCCTTAAAAGTAAAGATTAGCAAGGAAAAAGTCAAACAAATGATTACAAAAAAATAAATGTGCATTAAATATTACAGTATTACTTATAAAGGAAATTTTGCATGCTTGTTCCGTGTGTGTGGAGCAGATATGGAGTAAAAACATTAATATCCTGGAAAGACTAAATTCAAAAAATAGCAAGGGCTTAATTTTTTCAGTACTCACCTTGATCAATCTGCAATTGTTATGGTTCGAATGGTAAGAGGTGACTAGCTTTAAGGTGATTGGTTGTAAAATTAAGGGGTGTGTAAATGGTAATTAGGCTGGAAACGGGATTAAAATATGCGCAAGGAAGTAGCAGTGCACTAACTCCGTCCTTGGTTGTCATTAAATTGGGAATCTCTATATAGCGGATAAGCCAAAAGTCGTAACGAAGGACTTTCGTTAAAAAACGTCTTCAGTTGGCAAGTTAAATGAAAAGGGAACGCGTACTGTATTTAAGAAGAATTTTGTAATCCTGTGATGCACTTTGTTATTTGCAGGAATCTCAGATTGGTGAGATTCCAAACTGGGGAAAGATTGAAGTGGAGTTTTGCATTTATAATATTTAGATCGGAGTGGTGACAAACCCATTCTATAATGAGGGCTTCGAATTGTAAAATTTTGTAACTGTTTTTTAATTTTAATATGGTAACAGCTGAGTCAACTAAGGGAGTATGGTTGTTGGAGTGGGGATGTAAAGCAAGTTCAGTGCTAGATTGTCCAGTTCTGAAGCTATTGTAGTGATAGTATGATCTGGTATTGGATGATTGGGTTGAACCGAATTTAGTTGTGGTACTACCAATGTAACAGGCGTTACAATTGTGTTGGCATTTTATTAAAAAAATAATATTATTCATTTCGCTTGTTGGATATTTATGTGCTTCTTTATATTTATTGAAAGGTGATCCGAGTTTGATATAAGTGGAAAAAATAAGAGTGATGTCTGTACCTGCAAAAATATTTGCCGAAATTGTCCTGCAAGATTACTATGATAAGGAAGGACAAGATGCGTTTTACTATTTATGATATGTTTTATGGGGTTATTGATATTATTTTTTGTGATGGAAATGGTATGTTGGATTAATTTTGTAGGGTAATTTCTGGCTATGAATTTTTTTGTGAGATATTGTAACTCATTGGATAGGTCGTCTTGTGAGGTGCTGAATTTAATGCCGTTGTAGATTTGGTTATAGAGAACGGAATTTTTGATGTTAAAAGGGTGGTGTGATGTAAAATGTAGGAATTTCCCTGTGTGACATTTTACATCACACCACCCTTTGAACATCAAAAAATCCATTTTCTATAACTAAATCTACAACACCATTAAATTCAGCACCTCACAAGACGACCTATCCAATGAGTTACAATATCTCACAAAAAAATTCATAGCCAGAAATTACCCTCCAAAATTAATCCAACATACCATTTCCATCACAAAAAGTAATATCAATAACCCCATAAAACATATCATAAATAGTAAAACACGTCTTGTCCTTCCTTATCATAGTAATCTTGCAGGACAATTTCGGCAAATATTTGCAGGTACAGACATCACTCTTATTTGTACATCGAAGACTGCTGTACAAATTGGAGCAGTGAGGCATTGGAGGCAAATTGTTGCTATTGATAAAGGGATGGTTGCATGGGGGAAGACAGTCTGGTAATCAATCATGGAGTAATATTATTAGTGAGTCCCCCAGGGTTCAGTGTTGGGTCCATTGCTGTTTTCTGTATTTATTTTTGATATTGATGATATAATCAATCTTAATGTCTAAGTTTGCAGACAACACAAAGGTTGGCAGAGTTGTTAATGACACTAATGACAGTATGCTACTGCAACAGGATCTAGAAAAGTTGAGCAGATGGGCTGAGTGGTAGCAACTGAAGTTTAAGATATGAGCAAATGGGTAGCAGTAACCCCAGAGTAATGTATCAACTGCATGGTAGTACACTGAGGGTGGTAGAGAATGAAAAGGATGTGGGGATAATTGTGCAGTCAGATATGAAGTTTTCTGAGCAATGCAGACTGTCTTCAAGATTGATTGATTGATTTGGTTTTTTATGGCACATTGGCAGCTAAAGCCATAATGCACCAAGTCAAATTTAAAAGGCTACTAAACAATTTGGTAGCCTAGACTACCACTGTCTTCAAGAGTAGTTCATGGTGTCGTGTCAATGATATACAGGAATTTTTCTAGCAGGGAAAAGGAGGTGTTTATCCTATTGTATAAATAGGATAGGATAAATTGTATCCTTTCTAAAATACTGGAGGCCTCATTTTAGGAAGGATGTAGAGCTGCTGGAACAAGTACAGAGAAGGGTAACAAGATTAGTGAATGGAACAAAGGGTTGCTCTTAAAAAGAAAGGCTTAAGTTTTGCAAATTGCAGTGCCTGGAGACTAGGCACCTGCCAGGTGACCTGATTGAAGTGTATAAGGCCTCGAATAGGTTGAGCATGCTCAATGCTGATGGGATTTTTCCTGTTGCTCAGATTAATCACCTGAGAGGACATAAATTCAAATTGAGGAAAGATAGTTGTAGAACAGATGTGTGGAAGTTTGCCTTTAGCTAGCAGGTGGTTGATTGCTCGAACAACTTCCATCTATCATTGTATGAGTTGACAGCTTAAATAAATTCAAGGCAGAACTAGACAAACATTTGGAGCAAATGGATAGGGATTTTTTTTTTTTTTGCTGATTCTGTGAAAGCTTGCTTTTCTTGCATCATATGTCACTGCTAATGCTAACAGGTAGCTGTACGACACATGAGAGAAGAGGAGATTAACCTGACTACTATTTTCTGGGTTTTTTGGATAGTTAAGAAATTTAGAAATCTGAAAAATCTACATACACGAGAACACCTGGGAAGGAAAAATGATATTTGAAGAGTTAGAGTAAAATCTGAAAGCTGAAAAAATAAATAAAATAAAAATGTGGAGCAAATAAGAAACACAACCTCATCAAAAAGTTTCACATCTGTAGATACTAGTAGAAGTAGATATGACTACTAGGAAAAGTCTGATTGCCCTAACTTCCATGAAGTTCAAATATATTAAAAGAGAGACACAATGGAAAATTTAACACCTTTCTACTCTGACTTTTCCCTGCAGGATAACACAAAACACGAGGGCTGTTCAATAAAGAATGATCATAATTTTTCATGAACAACCGTACTGCTTGCTATTTCTAATGGAGCTACAGAATTAAATATTAAACCAAGCCTCATTACATACTCATGCACACAGTGTGATCACTGCGGGTGGTCAGGTTAATGCCTGTTCAGTCTCGCCTATGTAACAGTGAATATTACACAAGGGAAACAGTAAGCTGCTCTCAAATTTTGTTTATGTCTCAAGGAAATGTGAGCTGAAGAATATGAAATGTTAAAGGAGACTTATGGTGAAGCTACACTTCCATATGGAACTGATTGCAGCCAGTTTAGAACGTTTAAAGACGGATGGGGTTAAATCACAGAAATTAGCAGACCGGGATCTCCAACTTCTGTGACTGCAAAAACCATAAACACTGCTCATGATTACAGAAGCAAAGATCATATAACAGTAAGGCAACTGCCAGAGATGTTAAGAATATCAGTAGGAAGCACGAGTGGTATTCTCCATGAATATTTGCTGAAAATGATGATGTTGGCATAAGGTGACAGGGGCAGATGAGATATGGCTTTCTCATTTTGACCCAGTGGGTAAAAAAAAAATTGCTCTTTTGGAAGTCTACATCATCACCAACACTGAAAAAGCACACCTTCTGGCTTCAACAGGAAATGTTATGGTCATCGCTTTTTTTTTAATACATTCAAGGAATTTTTTACCAACATGTAGCCACATCATATGACTATTACAGGACCTTACTACAGAACTCAAATGCACACGAGTGGGTGGATGCTGAATCCCGACAATGCAAAACCTCACATTGCTCACTATCACCAGGTACTCAGCCAGCATTAATCTCGAATGTATTCCTTGTCGTCCACCTGCCAGCCCTGACCTTGCATTTTCTTTTTTTATTTAGTCCAAAAGATAAAGAAGCTGCTGCTAGGAACACAATTACAGTCGACAGAGGGAGTTAGCCTAACAATAGTAGAGGCATGTGATGTAACAAAGCAAGCTTATATAGCATTACAAAAAAAAAAAAAAAAAATTCCATTTCACTCATACATTCACTCCAAAGGTTTGTCAGATTCTTCCCCGAATTTACTTAAGTTATCAACTTCCACAATGATAGATGGAAGTTTGCTGAAGCAATCAATCACCCTCTAGCTAAAGAGAATTCCAACACATCTATTCTACAACTCAACTGTCTTTCCTCAATTTGAATTTATGTCCCCCTCAGGTGTGTAATCTGAGCAAGAGGAAGAATCCCATCAGCATTCAGCTTGCTCAACCCATTCAAGGCCTTATACACCTCAATCAGATCACCACCACAGGTGCCTACTCTTCAGGTGCTGGATTTATTGCAAAACGTAAGCCTTTCTTAGTAAGAACAACAACCCTTTGTTCCCCTCACCAATCTTGTTGCCCTTCTTTTTTACTTGTTCTAGCAACTCTATATCCTTCCTAAAATGAGACCTGCAGACCTGTAAGCAGTGCTCAAGGTGTGGCCTGATCATTGCCTTATGCAAAGGGATAATCACCTCCTTATCCCTGCTAGCAAAGTTCAAGTATATCATTCATAAGACCCCATGAGCTGCTCTGGCAGTCTGTCTGCACTGCTCAGAAAACTCCATATCTGACTGCACAATTACTCCCAGACCTTGAGTGCAGCACTGCACAGTTGATATGTTTCTCTGGGGTTACTGCCACCCATTTGCAGTACTTTGCATTTATCAATGTTAAACTCCAGCTGCACCTCTCAGCCCACCTGCTCAACTTTTCTAAATCCTTTCGCTGTAGTGTACAGTCATTATTATCATTAACAACCCTGCCAACCTTCGAATAGTCTGCAAATTTGGACATTAAGCTTGATACACCTTCATCAATGTCACAGATAAATATAGAACACAATGGGCCACACCGAACTCTGGGGGACTTCACCAATAACCTTAGTCAACAAAAAGCAGTGTCCATTGATTACCATTTTGTTTTTTACTACTCAAACATTCCTTTATCCATAGCAGCAACTTGCCCTTAATGCCATACTGCTCCAAATTGTATAACAGTCTTTCATTTGCAATAGTATCAAAAGCTTTCTTGAAATCTATATGATATAAAAATAATTTTTTGCATCCAGTTCATTCGTGACCACACAGTAGTATAGTGGTTTTCAACCGGGGTGCCGCAACAACATTTCAAGGGTGCCACGTAATATGGGTTTAAGTTACTTAAACTTATTATTTTTTAATTTATATGTTTATTTCATTATAAAAAGGTGTACATTATTTTTTTAACTTTGTGGTGATCTATAATTGATGTTTAGTTAGTACCTATATATAAAGAATAAAATTATTATATACTGTATATATATATATATATATATATATATATATATATATATATAAGTAAATATACTGTATATATATTTGTATTATGAAATGCAATTTTTATAATTATATTATTGCAATAACTATCTATCCAAGTATGAAAAAGCAAATAGTAAATGTTATAATAAATATAAATATTATAATAAATATTAAATATTAAATAGTCACATAACCAATTAATGCCATCTAGAACGATTAAACATTACATCGGTCTGTATAGATATGAATTAAGTTAATAGTGGTAAGAGTTTTTAAAGGTAAAATATGATATACTAGCTTATCAGGTAAACCAAAAACCATGGCGGGTACCCAAAGTGACCTGGAAAAAATCAATATATGCCATGACATAAGCAATAAATTATAAACATATATAAAAATACCATTAAAATGTTAATTATGGCAATAAGATACTTTGAAAGGGACTTTTTCGAGGGCTAACCCTTTCAATGTATCAACCATAATTAACGACCTATCCGTTTCTGTAGTCATCGTCCAGCATAACTATGTCCAAATATATGTAAAATAGTAGTAAGTTAGAGCCAAAAGGTAGTGACGAGAATAAAATTTTGTTAATTAATCCCAAATTTAGCAGTAAGCTGGCAAGATGACTGTTAGCCCGACGGATAGCCAAAATTTAAATTAAAATTATAGAAAGAGCTATAATTATTGTTAGGCATATGTGCGTAGTTGATAGTAAATGCAGTCACGGTAGTATAAGCAAAAATAACAGTGGGAGCTATCGCTAACCAAGGCGAACGGAAAAAGGTATAAGAATAGATATAGTACCTCAATCCCCCTCGAATACTCTAATAGTTCATGAGGTATGAATAAATAGGGATAAGAAAGTGAAAGTTAAACAGCAAAGAAAAAGTAAAATAATTAACATAGGATGTAACCTTATAGTAAGGTATCCTGGTTAGAATGCGTTAAGATTAAAATAAGAATGCTTACCACCGTATAGCCAAGGTACTAAAAAACCACGTGTATTGGCACGTGTAGCATATATAACTACCGATCGTAGCCCCCCCCCAGGAAATGTAATAGCTAAGTTAAGTGATAAAATAAGTATAATTACATGTAGCGCCCTCTGCAGTTTTTTTTATATCCTGCATAATATTACACATAGAAAAGCCGTCAAATAAGTATCTCTCTCGAAATCATAGTAGAAGTTTACAGAATAAGTTCCTACCCATGGAGCAAATATAGGTACACGTTTTTAATGCGTGTAAGCTATATGCAACTTAGTCCATGAGCAGTGCCTACTATTTACATAATTACATATCCAACGAAATTTATCTAAGCCAAAGAAACACCTACGAAAATTTTACAAAGGCTATGTTATATTAGCGCCTGTTTAGGACTTTATCTATAATACTCTGTGCGTTAAGGTTATAATTCTCCTTGTTGTTTGCTATCAATATAGCTTTATACAGATATCTTGTAATTATGTGGTGTGGGAAGCAATTATTTAATAACTTGGATCTGAATTCAATGAGTGTATCTATAATATAATCAGTCTGGTTACATATGTGTAATCTTCTGATGCTTTGTG
Source organism: Mastigoproctus giganteus (assembly GCF_048544385.1). Taxonomy (NCBI): domain Eukaryota; kingdom Metazoa; phylum Arthropoda; class Arachnida; order Uropygi; family Thelyphonidae; genus Mastigoproctus; species Mastigoproctus giganteus. Next base: position 65,226,629 of record NC_143584.1, on the reverse strand, counting down.
CGATTAGGATATTGCGATGTACCGTTTTTGAGATATTCGAGTTCCAGTTAGTGAGGTCAATGGTATTAAAATGAAAATCTTTGCGTTTATCATACAGTTTGGTGTGTACGGTATTGTTATCTATTCTTATATCCAAGTCCAGGAAAGTAACAGATTTGGAATTATTAGTGTTGGTGCGTTCTAATGTTAATTCAGGCGGATAATATTTGATTGCTTCTGTCAGGAAGTCAGGCATATTAAAAACTATCAAATCGTCAATATATCTGTATAGAACCATATTGTGTTTAAAATTACCTGATAAGCTAGTATATCATATTTTACCTTTAAAAACTCTTACCACTATTAACTTAACTCATATTCATATATATATATATATATAAAACCATACAAATAAATTACAATGAGAGTTAAAATAAAATAATGCCAGCAGTAAAATAATGCCAAGACAAGAGCAAAAATAGTCGAAATTAAACCTAAATTAAATCATATAGGGAGGGAAGAGAGGGTAACAAGAGTAAAAATATTGCATCCATAGTTCATTATTCGTGTATATAATCTGGTTAAGATTACTTTGGTCAGCAGTATGGCTTTGCACTGCAGTGCTTGTATCTGTTCTATTTTTAATTTTTGCTGCATCAGGAACACCGCTGTTCAAGTCCCCTGCATTGGCGGTTCGATCTGAGGACCGAGTGGTGGACTGATCTTTCGATCGATTCTCCTTTGCAGCGATCGAAATGCAGCGATTCCCCAACCATTATTGGCCTTGTGGTCCTCTGTTGAGATGGGGCGTAATGGTCAGTCTATTTTTGCTTTATTTTGTTTTGTTTTATTGCAGTGGTTTACATCTCTGTTGGTTAAAATTCACATAATGGACCTGGTGCTCATCAGAGGGGGTGCTGTTAAATTTCTATTTAATTGGCTTTCAACATTCAATGAATTATTATTCTTACATTTAGATTTTCTAAATTATTTTAGAGAGTTTGTGCTGCAATATTTTTACTCTTGTTACCCCTCTCTTCCCTCCTTATTTGATTTAATTTCGACTATTATTGCTCTTGTCTTGCCATACTGCTGGCATTATTTTATTTTAACTCTCATTCTAATTTATTTGTATGGTTATATTTCAAGCATCACGTAGAGGAATATGCTTTTTGCTGCCTCTGATGTATGCCACACCTTTTTATTTTATTTTTAGTATGAAAGATTCTGTTACCAACTACTTTAAACGTCATTCAAATATAAGTATAATTACACACACACAGAGAGAGAGAGAGAGAGAGAGAGAGAAAGAAAATCGGTTCTAACAGACAGAAAATTGAGTAGGGATGCCACAAAATAAAATGAATTAGAGGTGCCGTTATTAAAAAAAGGTTGAAAACCACTGCAGTAGTATTTAACCAAACTGGTCAGACAAGTCAAACTGGGAACAAAGAGGGGGCTCTTAACTATAACCACAGTCTTTGTCTAGATGATCCTTCATTGTTTCTTTGTTAAGACATCAAAGACAATTCTCAATGACAGAAATAGGGTTCCACCATGTTCTTGAAGAATGACAGAAATGTTGGAGTGTATTTCATCAAATGGAGACTAATTTGAAAAGGACTACGAAAATATGGAATCAATAAAGTTTTGTTGTGAAAAAAAAAAATTATGATCATTTTTTTTTTTTTAACAGTTGTCATATATTTGGACTCTTCCCATGCTGCAGGTCAAAAACTGTGTTAAGCGAATAATAAAACCCAAAGCATTACCCGAAGGAGGCAGCAAAGGAAATAAGCAAACCCTTACCCATAATTATAAGAGCATCCTTAGAGTCAGGGATGGTCCCATGGACTGGAGCAAATGTAGTCCCAATTCACAAAGGGGGTTCAAAGAGAGACAAATAGTTATAGACCTGTTAGTTTAACTTCTGTTCCAGGGACAATAATGGAGTCACTGGTTAATGAGGTGATCCAGGATCACCTAGACAAGACAGCAGCAATAGTTCAGACGAAGCATGGGTTGTTAACAGGAAGACTTGTCTCACCAATCTGACTGTATACTACGATGTGGTCACAAAGGAACTGGATACTAAAAACAATTTTGATATCATAAACTTGGATTTCAGGAAAGCTTTTATTACTGTTGCACATGGAAGACTGCTGTACAAACTGGAGAAGTATGTCATTAAGGGCAAGTTACTGCAATGGATAAAGGGATGGTTGAATGGGAGACAGCAAACAGTGGTAATAAATGGACACTGCTCTACATGGACTAATATTATTAGTGGAGTCCCCCAGGGTTCAGTGCTATGCCATTGTTGTTTTGTGTATTCATCAATGATATTGATGTAGGTATACCAGGGTTAATATCCAAGTTTGCATATTATATGAAGGTTGGCAAAGTTGATAATAACACTACAGACAATATGTTACTGCAACAGGATCTAGAAAAGTTAGGCAGATGGGCAGAGAAGTGGCAACCAAAGTTTAACATTGATAAATGAAAAGTACTGCATATGGGTAGCAGTAACCCAAGAGAAATGTGGAGAATGAAATGAAAGAGGGTAATTGTGCAGTCAAATATGAAGTTTGCTGAACAGTGCAGACAGGCTGCCAGGGCAGGTCATTGAGTCTTGTCAATGATATATAGGAATTTTGCTAGCAGTGATTATCTCATTGTACAAGGCAATGGTCAAGCCACACCTACAGTACTGTGTACAGGACTGGAGGCCTCATTTTAGGAAGGATGTAGAGTTACTAGAACGAGTACAAAGAAGGGCAACAAGATTTGTGAAGGGAACAAAGGGGGGCTCTTACCAAGAAAGGCTTAATGTCTGCAAATTGAAGCACTTGGAGAGTAGGCACCTGCAAAGTGATCTGATTGAGGTGTACAATGCCTTGAATGGATTGAGCAAGCTGAATGCTGATAGGATTCTTCCTCTTACTCAGATTAAGAACCTAAGAGGGCATAGATTCAAATTGAAAAAAGACAGTTGTAGAATAGATGTGCAGAAGTTTGCCTTTTTCCAGTGGGTGGTTGATTGATGGAACAGACTTCCATCTAACAAATGGAGGGGTGAAACGGGGGAGGGATTTGGCTGATGTTGAATAAACTTGTTTTCTTGCATCATCATCATCGGCCATTTTCAATCCACTGCAGGATGAAGGCCTCTCCAGCAACTTTCCAGTTCCTTCTGTTGTGTGCAATAGCCATCTATTTACTACCCACAAACTCACGAATTTAATCTCTCCATCTCTGCCTTTGTCTTCCAGGTTTTCTTCTAGCTCCTCTTGGGTATCATTCTTCGAGCTATGTGTCCTGTCCATTTTAGTTCTTTAGTTTTGATAAGAATGTTCTTTACTTGAGTTTGCTGCCTAATCCATATATTTCTCTTCTTATCTAACAGCCTGATTCCCAATATAATTCGTTCCAGTCTTCGCTGTGTAGTTCTCAGCTTCTCTTCCACTCATTTGATGAGTGCCCAAGTTTCACTATCATAAGTCATGGTGGGGAGTATACATTGGTTCATTATTTTACGTTTCAGACAAACTGGGATATCGCATGTGACTATATTTCCTCAATGCTATTCATCCAAAATTTATTCTTCTCTTGGCTTTCAGCCAATGTAACTTGTCCCAGATAAGTATATGATGCCATCTTTTCAATTACTGCTCCTTCAATCATTATGTCCCTTTCTGTAGCATACTTGTTCATCATTACTTTTGTTTTAGCCATATTCATCTTTAGTCCAAAATCCTTACTAACTGTGCATAACTGATTAAGATTTTCCTCTAATTCTTTGGGATCGTGGCTCATGACCACAATGTCATCTGCAAATCATAAATGGTTTAAGAACTCTACATTCACATTGACTCCTTTCTGCGACCAGTCTAATCTTCTGAAAACTTCTTCAAGGACAGAAGTAAATGGCTTCGGAGATATGTCTCCTTGTCGAACTCCTTACTCGATTTTAAATTTCCTACTGTCTTCGACTAGTCAAATAAAGGAGGTAGGTTTTTTTCTTCAAAATAATAATATACGGGATATCAATGCCTTGTCTTTCCAGTGCCCGAAACATGGCCTTATGCTGTATGGAGACAAATGCCTTTTCATAATCCACAAATGCCAGGCATAATGGTGTTTTATATTCATTTGCTTTCTCCATTAGCTGTGATATTATGTGAAGGTGATCTATAGTTGAGAATCCTGTCCAAAAGCTAGCTTGCTCTTTCAGTTGATTCTCATCAAGTATTCTTTCTCATCTGTTAACAATGACCTTTGTGAACAACTTGCAGATGTGGGATAACAAGCTAATTGGTCTATAATTTCCAATTTATCTTCTTTCTTATGCAGCAAAACTATGATTGCATTATTACACTCCTTAGGCATAACACCTTTTCTAATGCATTTTGTGAAGAGTCTTTTCAGTTTTTGTGCCATGTCTTTTCCTCCCAATTTTAAAAACTCTACAGTAACTACATATTCCCTTGGGGCTTTCTGATGCTTCATTTTCTTCAACACATATTCTACCTCATCAGGTTGGATATCAGGTACACTGTATGTGTTACTAGTTTGCGATCCATCTTCCCCACTGCTGGCATCATTCCCTCACTCCTTGTATAATTCTCTATAGCAGTCTTCTGCTATTTGAATTATGCCTGATCTGCTATTTATAAGTACATCATCGCTATTCTTCAGTTTCAGTATCATTTGTCTTTCTGTATTATTGCTCATGGCTGCTGATTTAAGTCCTTTGTTTTCCCTTAATGCTTGTTCTACTTTTCTTGTGTTAAACCTTCTTATGTCCTCTCTGAGTCTCTTTCTAATGGCTTTGCATAATTCAGTATACTCAATTTTCTTCTTGTCAGTGTTTATCATGCTCTTCATTTATCACCTTCGGTTCATCATAACAAGTGTTTCTTGACTAATTTTTTTCTTCTTTGGATTTCTTTTTCCCTATAGGTTTCTTGGGCTTTATCACTTCCAGAAAATTGTAATATTCCTTGTCGATATCTTGGTCCTGAGCTGTTTGCAGTAGCTCAAACTTGTTTTTAAGTTCCAGTACATACTGCCTTTTGTCCTGTTCTGTTATCTCAAAGACATTTGTAGTATTTAGTTGAGTCAGTTTTTTCCTTTCCTTTCCTACATCTATATCAAGTGTACATCTTACCATTCTGTGATCACTTCCAACATTTACCTTATTCAGGATGGTAACATCATTCATGATATACCTTCTGTTAGTGAGAATGAAGTCGATTTCATTAGTTGTTAATCCATTTGGACTCTTCCATGTCCACTTTCTGTTCACCCTTTTCTTGAAAAAAAAGTGTTCATTACTGACAATCCTTAAGATTCTGCAAATTCCACAAGTCTTTCACCTCTTTCATTCCTTTCACCAATTCCAAAATTTCCTACAGTTTCCCTTTCTGTGCTGTTTTGTCTTTTTCCAACCTTAGCATTGAAGTCCCCCATAATAATAGTGTAGTGGGTTTTCTTCTCATCTAGAAGACTCAATTTCGGTGTAGATTTCTTCAACCTCTTCACCATCATCATGGCTCGATGTTGCTGCATGAATTATTATAATCTTTAGCTTGTACCTCTTAGAAATCTTGAGTATTAGTCTTGACACCCTTGGTGATGTACTTTTGAATTCCAAAATGTTGTTTTTTTAAATCTTTATGGACCACAAACCCTTTGTCTGTTTTCACCTGTTTTCAGCAGCATCTGTTTTCACCTGCTCAGACTCCACCTTCGCTCCTTTCACTGTTTCCATTGGTGTACAGCAGATTTCCACTTGACAAACTTATAAGTGATACATTTCTTCTTCTAGTTTCAGCCAAACCAATGATATTCCAATTCACATTTTCTAATTCCTTTTCCAGCTCTAATATCCTGTCTTCACTGATGAGCGATCTTACATTGTAACAGTCCAAGTTCAGTTTTCTTGCACGGCAGTCTGGTCATACCCAAAGATTCTTAGCACCCTCTGCTTCCACTGTGATCCTCTTGCTGCTGTAAGAGGGTGAGTGAAAGCCTCTGGGGACTGAGGGCCATTTGTTTCATCGTGCTGTCATATGCTGGAGGATTTGGTCTTTTCCTCTTCACGCTGTTCAGGCATCTTGAAGAGAACCACTCTACACATTCGTTGACACGTAAGTTATATAACAGGACTTTCCATCGAGGTGTGCGTGAGCGGATTTTAGGGAGGCAGGCCAATTTTTCTGTTCTTTTCAGATAAAATTAAACAGCATATTTGATATTTTTCATTGTTGTTAATTTCCGCAAATAAAACTTTTATAGATTTGATGTAGTGAAGGATGTAGAGTTGTTAGAACTAGTACAGAGAAGGGCAACAAGATTGGTGAGAGAATCAAATGGGTGCACTTATGAAGAAGGGATCAAGTTCTGCAAGTTGCAGCATCTGGATATTAGGCACCTGCGAGGTAATCTGATTGAGGTGTATAAGGCCTTGAGCAGGCTCAATGCTGACAGGACACTTCCACCTGCTCAGACTAAGAACCTGAGGGGGGTATAGATTGAAATTAAGGAAAGACTGCTAATTGAACAAATAGCCTTTACACAATATAGTGCAAAGCCAAATTTCAGATGTATCTTCTTCAGGTTCCGTGGTCAATTTGAACGTTGGAGATAAACATTTTCCAGCCAACTCTGTCCCTAGCTTTTTGAAATAGTTCTTGTGTTGAAAGACCTCCAGTCCATTGTTTGATATTATGAAGCCACTTTTTTTTCTGTCTTCCTTTGCTCTTTTGTCCTTAATCTTCCCTTGCAGGATTAGTCTCTGCAGGTCATATGGAGGACCTCTTATAACATGCCCAAGGTAGGCAGTCTTCTTCCTTTCAATTGTAGTTAGTAGCATTTTTATTCATTTGGTCCTTGCCCTCTTAAAGACCCACTCATTGGTAACTCTATCTATCCATGGAATTTTGAACATTCTTCTGAGAATCCACATCTCAAAGGCTTCCAGTTTCCTGATTTCCGCTTTCCCGATGACCCAGGTATCACATCCTTATAGGAGGGTGCTCCATGTACAGCTTTTGGCCATTTGATATCTTTTCTGGAAATCTGGTTTAGTATCGCAGAGGACGTTTAGGATTCTTATATATCTCTTTGGCCATACCGATTCTGCTTCTAATTTCTGTGACTTGGTCATTGTTATTTGTAAAAATCTTCCCTAAATAATTAAAGCTATTCACTTGTTCGATGGGGGAGTTGCCGCAGCACATCATTCGATTCAGGTGAGGTGTTTTTGCTTATGACCACAGGTTTGATCTTTCTGGCATTAATTGCTAAGCCTATCTGTTCGCTGGCTGTTAAAACTTTGTTGAGGTGTTTTTGTAACTTTTCCTCTGATAATGCAATGAGGACAGTATTGTCTATGTATTGCAGGCCACTGATAACTGAACCAATTACAGTAATTCTTTCTTTAGGCTCTTATATTATATCTATAGCATAGAGATTGCACAGCATAAGAGACAATACACAACCCTGCCTTACTCCTTTCTGGATTTGTACCCAGTCTGTGTTTTTTCCCTCTACAGTGATTGCCACTTCTTACCCAAGATATAGTAGCCGCAGCATCCTTAGTTCCTTGGAATCAATGTGTAATTTTTTCAAGAGCTGGAATAGGATATCATGTCTCAAGTAGTCAAATGCTTTGTTAAAGCCAATGAAGCAGACAAATAGGTTCTGCTGATGTTTAATCTCTTTTTGCCAGTTCATTCAGAGCAAATATTACTTCTCTTGTGCCAACCCCCTTTTTAAAACCCACATGGTCTTTTCTAATTTGCTCTTTGTATCTTGACTTCAATTCTGCATAGAATCATCTACAAGAGAACTTTCCTGGTATGGCATATGGGGGCTTACTGTGCAGTGGTCTGCACATTTTGCTGCTACTCTTTTTTTGGTATGAGAATAAAGATGGATCTGAGAAAGTCAAGGGGAAGGTTTCCTCCATTGAAGATATCACTGAAAATATTGAGCAGCTGTTGTTTTCCTCTTGTTCCGAGGTACTTGAGCATTCCGGGTGTGATATTATCAATGCCACTTGCTTTGTTATTGTTCATTGACTTCATCACTTGCTCCAGTTCTGTCATCAGAAAGAACTTGATATTCACCATTTGTTGTGTGTTGTCATTTCTTAGTCATCTGTCTTCATCGCAATATAATTCCCTCATATATTCTTGCAATCTGTCGTTTTTTGTTGCTTGTTCACTATTTCCCTGTTGTTTATATCTAGAATGTGACCCCTTGTACAGTTTTTCCTGATTTGCATAGTTCCTTCACTTCTTTGTGGAGTAAATGTTCCTTATGCTCATTTTGCAGATATTCAATTCTTTCACATCTGTCCACCATCCATATCTGTTTTGCCTTTCTTATTTCTGCTCTAATCAAACTGTCATACATCTTATTTTTCCTCATCTTTGTTCTTAAAGTTTTTCCTGCACTCCATTAGTTCTAGTATCTCACTTGTCATCTGTTGCTGTTTTGCTTTCCTTTGGGCCCATCCAAACACTGCGTTTGCAGCATTTTTCATTATCTTCTTGAACTGAGTCCACTCTGATTCTAGGTCTCTATTTTTAGCAGATTAAAATTACTATTCTCCATTCACTCTTCTGTTATACTTGTGAACTTTCTCCCATATGCAAGCTGGCTAAGTTTTTCATTGTCTCCGCCTTTCTTTAGTCCCTTATTCTTGATTGGCTTTAATTTTATATATTTTTTTTAATTTTTTAATTTTTCTATTGTGGGCAGAGGTCTGAGCTGATATCAGCTCCAGGATAGGTTTTGACACTTTAGATTATGTTTCTGAATCTGTGATTGGTAATGATGAATTTGTATAGTATTGAGCAAACTAAGTTTGCTGCTTAGTGCATCTACCTCACATTGTGGAAGTACTTTACCACAAATAACTGGCATTGTACAACTCTAGATAAAACACACACTGCTCCAAAGGAGAAGTGTATTGATGCTTAAGTGTTGGACACTACCCTTACTGAAGTTCCAACCCTATTTGAGATCTCACTGATGGGCAATGTGCAGATGATAGCAACTCAGTGACAAGAAATGCCTACAATATAACAGTGTACGTAGGAAAATAAAACAGAGTAAAGTTAGTTTATGGAAAAAGATTATACTATGATTACTATATACACTATTGTACGTAGAGGGCAAGAACACATTTTGTAGCTAGTATTCACAAAATGAAGTTTGCTGCTTGGTGAAATGATCTCACATTGAGAAAGAACTGTGCCATGAGCTTCTTTAGAAGTATACGGTTTATTTAAAGTGTTTGCCGCTATCAGGACTAAAGTTTTAATTTTGGGATAATCAAGTTAGTTAATGTGTGCAGTGCATTGCATTTCAGGTGCATTACCCAATAGTAATAATTCATAATTTATATATATATATATATATAAAAATTAAAAAAAAAAAGAGAGAAAATGGCCAACAGCATAGATTTGTGTGACGTGAGAACTTCGATAGATCACCAGTATTGCTCATTTATTCCTCCAAAGAACGCACAGCAACTAACAATATCTATAGCGTTGACTGTAATACACAATTAAATAGATTAATAAGTGTGAAAAACCATTAATTACCAAATTGCTATTGGTCCAGTTTTAATGAAAATTAAGGTGGGAATGGCATAAGCACTGGGAAAACAAGAATAAGAGTAGAAGTATGGTATAGACCTAATGACTGTGATGAGTGTAACAAAATATACAAAAACTGGGCCAGTAAATCAGAATGTCTTATAATAAAGGGGGATTTTTACTTACCAGATACTAGCTGCAACTTGTGAGAGTTGGTTACTCACACAAAGGACTTTTGCACATTTACTGCATGACTTTTTTTCTGCCCAGACAGAGAATCTTCATGCATTAAGACTCAGTAGATAAATGTGGCAGTAAGCACTGTGTACTGAAATAGAATTTAATTAAACATGTAACTGCCATCAGAGAGTCAAGGGTAGAGCTTTTGCTTTGGTAAAAGTGACCACAGTAGTGTCAGACAGTTTGATCCTATACAGTGGGACTAACTAATAATGTTACCAACAGCAAATTCTAAATGGGAAGCAATCAGAGTCAAAATCATAGAAGCTAGGCTTTTCCATACCAACTAAGAAATACTGTTTAACTCCTAGATGCAAATAAATGTCAGATGAACTAACAAGAACCGTAGCAGAGAAGAAAATGCACAGTTTGCATATAAATTATCAGGTGATAGATCTTCAATCAAATCCTGAACAAGGTTAGACAAGCTACAGAAGATCGCTGGTTAAAGAAGTAATACAGGACCATCTAGACAGTAATGTAATTATACAACAGTAACAGTGGATTTGTTAAGGGGTGATCTTGTCTGGCCAGTCTGACTGAATACTATGATGCAGTAACAAAGGAACTGGGTGAAAAAAAAAAATGATATCATATACTTGGATTTTAGAAACATTTGATATTGTTGCACATAAAAAACTGCTGGAGAAATTAAAGCAGTGTAGGCACGGGCAAGTTACTGCTATGGATAAAGGAATGGTTGAGTGCAAGAAGACAAAATATTTATCAGTGGACATTGCTCTTTGTGGGCTGTTATGTTGTCCTAACAGGTAATTCTGGCCCTTGAGGTCTGGTTCATCATATCTCTAGACAGGGCCACTGCAACCCTATGTGCTGCCAGTAAATAAAATCAAATTTGCCACCCTGAAATATTTAGATTAAAAATAAAAGAATTACAACATATCATATAATGAAGCAACAAACAAAAATAACAAAATCGTTCTGAAATTCTGGAAATAAACTTTAAATTCTAAATCACAGTAATCATACTCTATCACAATAATAAAATAAAAGGAAAATTATAGCATTAAAAATTTTTTTACAAATTTATGTTTCCTTGCTTTAAGAAATGTGAATTTATTAATTATTTCATTTATATTTATTTGCTCCAAAAGATCATTTTCTATTGAAATTATTGGCAAATTAGAAATTTGTTGTTGACACACTGTCAATCGTAAATAATTTTTGATTAATTTTTAAAAACTCTGTTCACCTAAAGCAACTGAAACTGGTAAACTTAGAAATATTCTTAATGCAACTGCTGCATTTGGAAAAGTATCTGTAAAATCGTTTTTAAAAATATATTGTAATCCAGGCTGGCCTCGATTAACGCGATTAATTCGTCCCGCGAGCATATCGTGCAAAATGTAAACACGTTAATCGAATATAATAATCAATAGGAAAAATTATAATTGGTCCTTGACCTTCTGGAATGTCCATAAAGAATTTTAAAAATACCTTTTAAACTGTACACAATGTAAAAGATAATGAAAATAATTATGGAATTAAATGTTTATTGCATAAAACAGCGGTTCCCAAACTGTGCGCCGCGGAATATTTACAATTTTCGAGGGAAACACAGCGATACTCGACATCTGTCTGACACCGCATGAACTACTAGCTAAAGGTAGTTCACAGTTTCAGCATTTCTTATTAAGTTGTTTGGACCTAACTACTAAATGGAACTGTTAGGTATTTCTTTTGGTCTGGGTGTGCCTTGAAAAAATTACTGAGACACTAAAGGCGCCGTGAACCGAGAAAGTTTGGGAACCTCTGACATAAAATACACAATGAAGAAATGACTGTTGCGGAAATATTTGAACAGTGTTGGCTTTCTCTTTTCATCAATCAATTTCCCATAGCCGACAACAATCTTCTCTGGGCCTGGCGAAATAAATATCGCAGAGAACATTAAACCTTTTGTTTGAGGTTCTATGCGATACGAAAGATTTCATCTAATTCTTTTACCGTTATCTCCTTCGCGGTAACATTTTCATCTGGCTCATTTAAAAATTTGAATTTTTATGCAAGTGTGCATTGACTTTATTAGCAGGAGACAAACAAGTAACACCTCTTTTTCCGATGGTTGATGAAACACACCGAGGCGGGTAGCAGGGAAACGTTTGTTTATTGACCGTACGACTCGCGGTAAGCTTAACACGCGATTCAAATCTTTTTCAACTATCGCATAAAAAAAAAAAGATCGCGTTAACTGGAAATTTGCATCGTGTAAAGTGAAAAGTGGTATAATTTTTCAAATAGCGTTAACTGAAAATCGCGTTAATCGAACTCACATTATGCGAGGCCTAGCTGTACTTCAAATGGAATAATATTGTCTTTAATATAAATTTAAATTTAATTATTCAAATAATGCTAAACCATCCATATCAGACTCATTACAATCAATATCACTTAATTTAATATGTAAATATTTATACATGTTATTTCATATTTGTAAAGGTTTCAAATAAGTATATTTGATATATATTCAAACATTCCCTGTCTGGTAGAATCACCCAAAACAAGAAAATTGTTTTGTCCATTATTTGAAAGAAAAAAATTAATGTTGAAATTTTGTTTGGCATTGATGCCAATGACAGTAGCCATATTATTAGCCAAATCGAGAATTTTCTGGAATGTTCCTCTGTTCTAATTTCTTTAAAATATTCTGTAATATTTTGTAGACATTCAAAAGCTTCATGCATATCAAAATTCCTTTTTTTGGAGCATTTTACTTACTGGGTTAATTTTAATTTAAATATCATGACAAATTATAATTGAATAAAGAAACAATGTTATTTTTAAGGTTTTAATTATAAGATTTTATTTATTGATTTAGCATGATTCCTTGTATCCATATCTATTTTCATCTTCAGTAATTTCAAGTAAAGCATCATAAATTTCTTCTATTTGGTTTCCTCAGTGGTTTTGGCCCCCATCGGGTGTCAGACAAAGGTGTAAGTGTTAAAATAGTTATATATTTTTGAAGTACGTTCCAACGATGGGTTGATGATGAGAAAAAACATAATTCCTGAACAATTCCGAAAAAAATCAAATATTTCAAAGAAAGTATCAGTGGCGTTGTTTACAACAAGATTTAGGGTGTGAGCGGCACATGGAATGAAAAATACTCTAGGATTAAATTCAAGTTTTTTTTTTTTTTTTTTTTTTAATATCTTTGTGTTTTCCACTCACATTCGAGCCCTGGCCACATAAATTCCGAATATTTAGATTTACTCAATAAGTATATTTGATATATATTCAAACAATCCCTGTCTGGTAGAATCACCCACAGGACAAAATCCAAGAAAATGTTTGCTTTTCCAACTTTTTACATCAGACATTGTATCCTAAATCATAGCAAAATATCTAGTAATTTCTAGTATTTTATCTATAATACTTTGTGGAATTATTTCAATAATTTCATTTTGTATTTGATCACCAAATAGTACCGATATTTTTTGATTCAGATTTCTGAATACGGCGAATATGTTAACCAAAACTGAATCAAATTTAGGAATTGTTTCAGTAAGTTTTAAAAAAGTTGCCATTGTTATTTTCATATAAATCTTTTGAAGATCCTCCGAACACTATGCACTGCCTTGCTAAAAATAGTATAATATATATTATTCTTTCAATTACTGAATGCCAATACCTTTTTTTCTCTATCATATAATTGCTGTTCTCTAACATCAATTGTAACGTTTGTCTTTAGTGACTGTGCCAGATCTAACCATTTTTTATGATTTTTAATATGTACTGCACTTGTTTCATGTTTACCTAAAATAGCACATAAATTTCTCCAATTACTGAATCCAAATTGATTACTTAGTTGATTTTTACAATCGCCAAATATCTTGCAACGAAAGCAAAATACAGAATTTTGCGATAAAGAATAAAGTAACCTTTGACCTTTATCTCCATATTTTTTTAAGAATCTTCATATAGTAAACATCTGAAAATTTACTTTGACTTTAATCGGAATGATATTCTCTATTTTTAATTTCAGTAGGATAATTTTGAATCGAATAATCACATTGTTTCATTGTCAAGTTTTCTGGCCAATTACCTGAATCAGTTGATAATGATATATTTGAGTCAATATTTATTAATGAATGTTCTTTTCTGTTCTTCCATCAGAGTAGTCAATATTTTGATCTTGTTTATCATCTTTTGTATAAGTAATATCAAAATCATCATCTGTGCACTTTTTCCCCCCTCGAGGGAAAAAAAAATCTCAGGGGCGAGCAGTCCCAAGGGTGCACTGCACCCAAGCGCCAACGTTCAAGGTGTACCCAAAAACCTGAAACTTATATACACATACGAAGAAGAAAAGTTTAAAGGGGACACCAAATTGCGATTGCCATCCGGCACCACATTCCCTGGGCAAACTATTTTGTAACTGGAAATATAAATATGAAACACAGATCCAGATTATAAGCAAATTAAAGTAGGTCTGCAATTTCATGTACTTATTTACTTTTTTATTTATTTTTTACTTATTTAAAATGAATGATTTAGCTGCCATGTTGAATACTCGTAAAGGTTAACCAATCAGATGACCAGCACGACTTTTGGGTATGTGGGACAGGATAGGTGATTGGATAGGTTTTACGAGTACTACTAAACTGGAGAATTGTAATCCCTTTGACTCTTAATTCATGCTAGGCAGCAGCTCTAATTGCCTTAAGGCCAGAGGTGTGAACTATGCTTTCCCACTTGTCTCTCGTAATCTGTTCGTTATATGGAAATTTTCTTCATTTTACAGAAACTATTTTAAACATAATTACTAAGGGAAATTTTTTTTTTAAAAAATCACCAAATAGAAAATTTCACTATTAAGTTCATTAAACTTGTATGTATCAAAAAAAAAAAAAAAAAAACTGCCACCCTCCTCAACTGACACCTGTAAGCGACACAGCTCACCTACCCACTCATGACGGCCCTGTCTCTAGAACCAGTTTGTTGACTCCCAACAATGCTGAAACTGATTTGGAAAAGCACTGTCAACAACATACTTGATGCACAATTTTCTCCTCAGATGACTCTAGGTGTGGCATTACTATTTATTAATGAATTAGATCTCTCAACAGGGCCCCTATGTTACTTTGAATCCACTCCTTGCTTCAGTCAGATGGAGGCTGATTCAGCAATCTCAAAAATCAATAATAATAGTTGTTCTGGATTTGATAACCTTAACAGGATTTTTATCAAATGACTACAAAAACTCTATCCAACAGTCTTTTTTACACTCTATAAAATAAATGTTTGAATGAGGCAACTTTTCCGGTCCTTTGCAAGATGGCATTGTTAAAATTAATTTTCACACCTGGTGCTCCTACTTCTGCTAAGGTCTATAGTCCTATTGCATTACTGTCCAACCTGGGCAAAACTCTTGAGAAACTTAGTGCTGTCCATCTAGATTGTATTTTTACTGAATGCTCTCTAAAGTCCTCTGACCAGTTTGGTTTTTGTCCAGGGTATGTAACTCAGGAGGCCTCAGTTGAACTTCTCTCCAGAGTAAACAGCTGCACATTTAAAAATGCTATGGATATTTTCGTAGGGGATCAAATGCTCCAGAGATATCTCTGGAATCTTTGACTCCCTTTGGTGGGACAGCTTTTTTGCTTGCTTCATGGTTGCTCAATACTCCTCACAACTCTACAACTACTTTCTCCATCGTTCTGTCCAAGTCACTTCTGGTACTTGACAACTTAGTCGCTCTGTCTCACATAGATGCCCACAAGTTTCAGTGCTAAGTCCACTTATTCTGAGATTTGGTTCTAGACGAGTAGCTTCTCCGTTCAATTCCCAATGCTTCAAAAATTGCATATGCTGATGAGCTAATACTTCTTGTCCTTGGAAATTACTGCCAATAACATCATGAATTATCTGTGCTCTTGGTTGGTTATTAATAAATTTACTATTTCTCCTGATAAGGGTACGCTTAATGTTTCCAGACCTACACCAGTTGTACTTTTCAATTGCTCTCTCTCTCTCTCTCTCTCTCTCTCTCTCTCTCTCTCTCTCTCTCTCTCTCTCTCTCTCTCTCTCTCTCTCTCTCTCTCTCTCTCTCTGGTTGACTCACATAAAATTTTGGTTGAAGTTAAACTAGATTGTAAGTTAAACTTTCAGAAACATGTCTTGCACCTTCAGGATAAAATAGTCAAGTATACTTTTATGCTTGTCTGTCTGTCACATTAGTCCTGGGAATTAACCACCATACCTTTCATGTTTTTCTGATTTGTACCTATGGTGCTGGCACCTGGGTTTTAGTATACAACAAAGGTTGCTATCAAATAGAAAGAATCTATCCGAAGACATGCTCTTAATGATGAGTCATTCCTGTTGCACTGTCTCAACCATTTAAAAACTGTGCTACAGGTTTTAAATGGTTGGCTACATGTGGACCTGAAAAATTGCTTATAGAGTGCTATTATATTAAATTTCCCAGTTCCATTGACTTTTTAGACATAACTCTTAATATCCACTGTGATACTAAAACCTAAAAAAACTTGTTGCTGGAACCACCTAGTCCAACTCTTGCAAGATCAGTGGTCTTCTTCTAAAAGTATGGTCATGAGAAAGTTTATTCTATCTGTGTCTTTTGCCTTACAAAAGTTTTTTCTAAACTGGTTCGGTCCAAATCTCTATACTTATTTTCTTCTAACTGGTCACTGTTCGCTTCACACTAAACTTGCTCTGTTTAATCTGTCTGATTCTCCTCTCTGTAACTGTGGCAGCCCAAAAGACTGGCAGCATGTTCTTTTCACCTATCCATATAACTTGAATCTTCATCAGCTTCCATCTGTTGTGTGTCAATAATTTTCTCAAGGCAATGAATCATTTCTCTCGGACTCCTAAGAAAAATTTAATCTTGTGCAAAATTTTTGCATATAAAGCTTTCACCAGACACAAGAAACATACCATTAGTGCTTCAGTTCCCGGAACTATTCATATTTCAGCTCCAACTTCAGTCTGGGCCATCACCTCCATAGTCACCTTTTCATAATACCACCACCATGATCATCATCACTACATCCACCTTTAGGTCATGTACCATCATCACCAACTTGACTTGGACAGTTCCTAATCTTACTTGTACAATGCTGAACAATCACTGTTTTCCTGTCTTCTATCTCCAGCTGGCTTCAGGTTGGTCCTGAGGCAGGATCATCTGCTGGCACAGGATATCCTGTGTAAAATCTTTATCTCTTCACTGTACGTGTTCGTGAGGCAACAAGAGGGAGCAATACTCTTGATCTGATTATCAGTAGTGATTCTTCATGCATTAAGAATCTGCAGATAAATGAACCACTAGGTAGCAGTGATCACAGTGTGTTGAAGTGGGATTTACTCAAGGAGGTAACTACCATCAGAGGTAAAGGGAAGGGTTTTTGTTTTCGTAAAGGCGACTATGATGGTCTGAGACAGTATTTAAATTCTATACAGTGGGACCAACTGATGATGTTACCAACAGCAAACTCAAAATGGGAAGCATTCAAGGAACTAATCTTGGAGGCTACCAGGCTTTACATACCAACTAAGAAATATTGTTCAAGGTTTAGGCCTAAATGGTTGTCAGATGAACTAATGAGACAGGTGGCAGAGAAGAAAAATGCATGGGATACATACAAATTAATGGGTGACATGGAAGCCTATGATAGATATAAGTTGGTCTGTAACCAAGTCACAAAGGAGATTAGGCAGGCAAAGGCAGACTACGAAAAATCCTTGGCAAAGGATGCAAAGAAAAACAGAAAAGAGTTCTTTACATATTTAAACTCAAGAAGGAAAGGGGTGAATCAGATTGGTCCACTGGATATTGATGGTTCAACAGTTGAGGATCCTGCTCAGGTGGATAACAATCTAAACGAGTATTTTGCATCTACATTCACGCATGAGGAGTTATTCAGGAAGGAGAATGATGTAGGTAAAGTAAACATTGGCAGTGAGCTGGATGATTTTGTAATAACTGAGAGGAAAGTGGCGGAGAGATTGTTGAGGAATTTAAAGGAGGCAGCAAAGGAAGTAAGCAAACCCCTAGCCATAATTATGAGAGCTTCTTTGGACTCAGGGGAGGTACCCATAGACTGGAGATGTGCAAATGTAATCCCAATTCACAAAGGAGGATCAAAGGCTGACACAAGTAATTATAGACCTGTTAGTTTAACTTCTGTTCCAGGTAAATTAATGGAGGCACTGGTTAAAGAAGCACTGCAGGATCATCTAGACAAGAATTCAGTTATAGCTCAGACGCAGCATGGTTTTGTTAAGGGCAGGTCTTGCCTGACCAATTTGATTGGATACTATGATGTAGTCACAAAAGAACTGGATGCAGGGAATAACTTTATTATATATTTGGATCTTAGAAAGGCTTTTGATACTGTTGCACATGGAAGACTGCTGCACAAATTGGAGCAGTGTGGCATTGGAGGCAAATTGCTGCTATGGATAAGGGGATGGTTGAGTGGCAGAAGACAGAGTGGTAATCAATGGACACTGCTCAACGTGGACTAATGTTATTAGTGGAGTTCCTCAGGGTTCAGTGTTGGGTCCGTTGTTGTTTTCGGTGTTTATGAATGATATTGATGATGGGATATCAAGTTTAATGTCCAAGTTTGCAGATGATACAAAGGTTGGCAGGGTTGTTAAGGACACTACTGATGCTATGCTGCTGCAACAGGATCTGGAAAGGTTGAACAGATGGGCTGAGAGGTGGCAAATGAGGTTTAACATTGACAAATGTAAAGTACTACATATGGGAAACAGTAACCCCAGAGCAACGTATCAACTCTGCGGTACTACACTGACAGTGGTGGAGAATGAAAAGGACCTGGGGGTAATTGTGCAGGCAGATATGAAGTTCTCAGAGCAGTGCAGACGAGCTGCAAGAGTAGCTCATGGTGTCTTGTCAATGATATACAGGAATTTTTCTAGCAGGGATAAGGAGGTGATTATTCCCTTGTATAAGGCAATGGTTAGGCCACATCTTGAGTACTGTATACAGGTCTGGAGGCCTCATTTCAAGAAGGATGTAGAGCTGCTGGAACGGGTACAGAGAAGGGCAACATGATTAGTGAATGGAACAAAGGGTTGCTCTTATGAAGAAAGGCTTAAGTTTTGCAAATTACAGAGTCTGGAGACTAGGCACTGGGGAGGTGATCTGATAGAGGTGTATAAGGCTTTGAATGGTTTGAGCATGCTGAATGCCAATGGGATTCTTCATCTTGCTCAGAATAATCACCTGAGAGGGCATAAATTAAAATTGAGGAAGGACGGATGTCGGATAGATGTGCGGAAATTTGCCTTTGGCCAGCGGGTGGTTGGTTGGTGGAACCGACTTCCATCACTTGTTGTTGAAGTTGATAGCCTAAACAAATTTAAATCTCAACTGGACAGGTATTTCGAACGAACGGAGGGGTGAAATGGGAGTGGTGTGTTTTTTTTTTTTTTTTTTGGCTGATGCTGAATAAGCTTGCTTTCTTGCATCATATGCCTCTGCTAATGCTAATGTACCATATTTTAATTCAGGTGTTTCCCTTTTATTTTGTTTATAAAGTGTTTCTTTTTTTACTTTTTAGTCTTTCTTCTTGTTTTTCTGCTATTCTTTTCTCATTGTGTTTGTACTTGCTGGCACCAGCCTTGCACTCGTGCACGATTCTTTTATTTATTTATTTTTTTAGATATTTTTGGTATTTTGCTATCACTTCCTTATTTTTATTGGTTATAATTTTATTTTTCTTATTTTATTTGGTAATTTTGTGAATGGTCTGGACATTCAGTATGTCCAGACCATTTACTAAGTCGTTAAGGTAAATTTAGTTGGTCTGGACATTCAGTATGTCCAGACCAACTATATACACATAACGACTTAGATTACAAACATAACATAATTAAATAAAACATAACTTGATACGGAATTTATATAAACAGAACTCATAGATAATACTCGATACTGAAAAATATATATAGCGTTATAACTGTGTTGGGATACAAGTTTAGGGTTATAATTTTGTACTGAAATTGAAATTTTATTGAAAGTAAATTGAAATCATGACTCAGACCAGAGCAGCAAAGCAAAAGGCTCAAGCTAATGGGAGTGCTGCGGCTTAGGGGAGAACTGAGGAGGACAGTTGCCCTCTGAATCACAGCCTTTTAAATTGCACTGATTGCTTGATGTTTGTGGAGCAATCAGGTACGGGACATGATATTGCCATGGGGAATGTCTTTGTATCAGTGCGCGATGTAAGGAGTGTAAGGAAATCAGGTGACAACTCAGCGTTGTTATGGGCCTATATGAGACCTTGAAGGACAAGGTGGATGCCCTTGAAGGATCTAAATTGAGGAGCCCATCAAGCTCTCAGCTGCCCACAACAATGCCAGAGCTTGCACTTGGTCATCACGCAACACAGTGGCAACCACCAAGGCAAAATGCACTAGTCCCACAAGAACTAGTAGTCGTTGGTTCCCTGTCAGGGAAACAGGGAACATGCTTGGTAAAAAGGATAGGTGGAACAGGACCAGGGTATGTCAGCCAGGGGCAAAGGTTGATGACGTTGTAGAGTGGATATCATCTTTTAAGGGCACAAAAGGTGATATAGTTGTACACACTGGCACTAATGATATTAAGAGTAGGAGACCGGCAGAATTACTTAACAAGTAAGGTCACTGTTTAAAAAAAGCTGTGAATTAGAGTTGAATTTAATCTGCAATTCTGCCCAGACACGATAGGAGGGAATATATGATGAGAGCCTTGTCGATCAATTCGGCCCTGGAAAGATTGTGCAAGGCTCAAGGGCAAGAATTTTTTTCAGCCTAGCCTGTACTTGTTAACAGGAGAGATTGCCTTCTACAGGGATGGGATACACTTAAATAGAAAGGCTGAAAGGCTGTTATTTGCTGATGCTATCGAGGCAGCGTTAGGTGGGTCAGAAAACTGCTAGCTTGGGGGGGGGGGACGAGGACTAATAGATTAACAGTAGACACTGGCAGAGGTGAAAGTGATTCTTGCACTGCTTCTATTGGAATGAGCAATAGACTACAAAACAAGATGCAGGATATTTGAGACTGCTGGCAGTCATTGCGGTACAAGTAAACACATGGTTTGTATTAGGGTAGCTAAGAATAGGAACAGGTGCATGTATACTTGCATGTACACCAATGCTAGGAGTTTGGTAAATAAATTTGATGAATTTGAGGTATTGCTCAAAACATCAAAGCCAGATATTGTTGGGATATCAGAGACGTGGTGTCACACAGATATAAGGAATGCAGAACTGGAATTTGGGGAATACAATGTGTACAGAAAGGATAGACAGGATAGGAAGGGAGGAGGGATTATGCTATTAGTTAAGAAACACAAAATCCAAGGAAGTGAAGCCAGTCGACATCGCTGGACAATGCAGTGTCGAGTTAGTCTGGTGTGACATAAGCACTGGGAGATCAAAATTGAGAGTAGGAGTGTGCTATAGGCATAATGACTCTGATGACTATAATAAGAAACTGTACAGGGAAATAGAGTGGGCCAGTAAATCAGAGTCTTATAATGGGGGATTTTAATTTCCCAGATATTGACTGGAATTTGGGAGCTGGTCACTCACACACTACCAAGGCTTTTGTGGATTTATTGGATGATTGTTTTCTACAGCAGCATGTTTGGGAGGCAACTAGAGGGAGTAATACTCTTGATCTGATTATCAGTAGTGATTCTTCATGCATTAAGAATCTGCAGATAAAGGAACCACTAGGTGGCAGTGATCACAGTGTGCTGAAGTGGAATTTACTCAAAGAGGTAACTACCATCAGGAATAAAGGGAAGAGTTATTGCTTTTGTAAAAGTGACTACGATGCTCTGAGACAGTATTTAAATTCTATACAGTGGGACCAAATGATGATGTTACCA
This sequence comes from Mastigoproctus giganteus, assembly GCF_048544385.1. NCBI lineage: Eukaryota > Metazoa > Arthropoda > Arachnida > Uropygi > Thelyphonidae > Mastigoproctus > Mastigoproctus giganteus. The sequence continues at coordinate 65,204,888 of NC_143584.1, read as the reverse complement.
AGAGCAAATTCAAAATGGGAAGCATTCAAAGAACTTATCTTGGAAGCTACTAGGTTTTCCATAACAACTAAGAAATATTGTTCAAGGTTTAGGCCTAAATGGATGTCAGATGAACTAATGAGACATATGGCAGGAGAAGAAAAATGCATGGGATACATATAAATTAATGGGTGATATGGAAGATTAGGATAGATATAAGCTGGTCTGTAACCAAGTCACAAAGGAGTTTAGGCAAGAAAGGCAGTTATGAGAAATCCTTGGCAAGTGATGCAAAGAAAAACAGAAAGCACTTCTATACCTATGTAAACTCTAGAAGGAAAGGGATGAATCAGATTGGACCACTGGATATTGATGATTCAACAGTTGAGAATCCTGCTCAGGTGGTTAACAAACTAAACAAGTATTTTGCATCTACATTCACACATGAGTTATTCAGGAAGTAGTAATAGTAGTAGTGGCATCTGATGCAAGAAAGCAAATGTATGGGCTTATGCAGCATCAGCCATAAAAAAAAAAAAAAAAATCCGACCATTCCCTCCAAATGCCTGTCCAGTTTCTCCTTAAATTTATTTAACCTATCAACTTCCACAACGGCAGTTGGAAGTTTAGGAATGCCAGAAGTGAAGTAAACTCTGGCAGAGTGCTTGATGATTTTGTAATAACTGAGAGGAAAGTGGAGGATAAATTGTTGAGGATTAAAATAAAAAAGGCACCTGGGGTGGATGGGATCTATCCAGTTATATTAAAGGAGGCAGCAAAGGAAATAAGCAAACATTTAGCATTAATTATGAGAGCTTCTTTGGACTTAGTGGAGGTTATTATTGTTATTGTTATTTGGTTTTTTTTTTAGGAGCATTAGCAACTAAGGCCATATTGCTCCGGGATATGCGGTGGTCATTCCCTGACCTTTCCGCATCCTCCGTATTTGGTGGTGACGGGCTCGAACCCCGGTCTAATCAAGAAGCGTGTGCTACACACTGCTACTGCTCCTTCCCACCTGGCTACGGAGGCGCCGTCTTAGTGGAGGTACCCATAGACTGGAGATGTGTAAATGTGATCCCAATTCACCAAGGAGAATCAAAGGCTGACACAAGTAATTATAGACCTGTGAGTTTAACTTCTGTTCCAGGAAAATTAATGGAGGCACTGGTTAAAGAAGCACTGCAGGATCATCTAGACAAGACTTCAGTTATAGCTCAGACACAGCATGTTTTTGTTAAGGGAAAGTCTTGACTGACCAATTTGATTGGATACTATGATGCTGTCACTAAAGAACTGGATGCAGGGAATAACTTTGATATTATATATTTGGATCTTAGAAAGGCTTTTGATACTGTTGCACATGGAAGGCTGCTGCACAAATTGCAGCAGTATGGCATTGGAGGCAAATTGCTGCTATGGATAAAGGGGTGGTTGAGGGGGAGAAGACAGAGAGTGGTAATCAATGGACACTGCTCATTGTGGACTAATGTTATTAGTGGAGTCCCTCAGGGTTCAGTGTTGGGTCTATTATTGTTTTCTGTATTTATAAATGATATTAATGATGGTATATCAAGCTTAATGTCCAAGTTTACAGATGATACAAAAGTTGGGAGGGTTGTTAAGAACACTACTGACGCTATGCTGCTGCAAAAGGGTCTGGAAAGGTTGAGCAGATGGGCTGAGAGGTGGCAAATGAAATTTAACATTGACAAATGTAAAGTACTACATATGGGAAACAGTAACCCCAGAGCAATGTATCAACTCTGTGGTACTACGCTGATGGGGGTAGAGAATGAAAAGGACCTGGGGGTAATTGTGCAGGCAGATATGAAATTCTCTGAGCAGTGCAGACGGGCTACAAGAATAGCTCATGGTGTCTTGTCAATGATATACAGGAATTTTTCTAGCAGGGATAAGGAGGTGATTATTCCCTTGTATAAGGCAATGGTCAGGCCACACCTTGAGTACTATATACAGGCCTGGAGGCCTCATTTCAAGAAGGATGTAGAGCTGCTGGAAAGAGTAAAGAGAAGGGTAACAAGATTAGTGAATGGAACAAAGGGTTGCTCTTACGACGAAAGGCTTAAGCTTTGCTGTTGTTGTTATTTGGTTTTTAGGAGCATTAGCAACTAAGGCCATATTGCTCCGGGATATGCGGTGGTCATTCCCTGAATGACCTTTCCGCATCCTCCGTATTTGGTGGTGACGGGCTCGAACCCCGGTCTAATCAAGAAGCGTGTGCTGCGCACTGCTGCTCCTTCCCACCTGGCTACGGAGGCGCCACCCTCTTAAGCTTTGCAAATTACAGTGTCTGGAGACTAGGCACCAACGAGGTGATCTGATAGAGGTGTGTATAAAGCCCTGAATGGTTTGAGCATGCTCAATGCCAATGGCATTCTTCCTGTTGCTCAGAAAAATCACCTGAGGGCATAAATTCAAATTGAGGAAAGACAAATATAGGATAGATGAGCGGAAATTTGTCTTTAGCCAGCAGGTAGTTGGTTGTTGGAACAGACTTCCATCCCTTGTTGTGGAAGTTGATAGCCTAAATAAATTTAAGGCGCAGCTGAACGGGTATTTCGAACGAACAGAGGGGTGGGTGAAATGGGAGTGGTTTTTTTCTTTTGTTTTTTGGCTGATGCTGCATAGGCTTGCTTTCTTGCATCATCTACTAATGCTAATTTGACACTTGAGTTCTGTTGGCATTTGCGGCCTATCTCCCCTCAATGTAGACAGATATCAGGACACATCTTCCTGGTACTTCTTGCTTCCTGGTAAGAAAGCGGTCAGAAACAACTAAAGAACATAACAATACATGCACGGCACATACATAGCACTACACACAATTCTGCCCTTTCTGCAGAACTTCTGTAATGTCAGTGTACCACGGCGGAGTTGAACTAGAGTTTGGGAGATGCCCCTCAGAGTTCACGGTATGTGGCCCACAGCTGTTTTCTATATTTAATAATGGGATAAATTAAGGCATATCAGGCTTAATGTTTAAGTTATCAGGTTAATGATAGTAATGCAAGTATGCTTACTACAACAAGATCTAGAAAAATTAGGCAGATGGGTTATCAAATAGCAAATGCAGTTTAACATGTTGTTCGGACAACTAACACACACAACAGTCCGCACAACAGTTTAACTGTTGTGCGGACTAACCGGCTAATATCAGTGGGTCTCGATCACATAAGCTGTCTGTCCAACATGTCTAGTAAAGTTTCGGAACAACAGGATTCCCATAATGTCTTTATACAATGCAGTTTAAAACTGACAAATGCAACATACTGCATATGTGTGGTAGCAGTAATCCCAGATAAATGTACTAATTATGTGGGGTAATTGTGCAGTCAGATACAAAGTGCTCTGACCAAAGTGTGGGCAGGCTGCCATGTCAGCTTATGGGGTTTTGTCAATGATATACGGGAACTTTGCTAGCAGGGATAAGGAGGTGACTGTATTTTATATTTTAGTATTAAATCAGCTCACACCAACCATAAGAATAAGTATTTACTGTAACTAAAATATTTATTTACATATTAAAATAAAATAAATATTTACAAAAACTGCTATTATATTAAATTTACATGTAAAAACATTAAAACTGTGATAAAATCCTTGAGATAAAATACACTAAAATAAACCGGATAAAAACGATAAAAATCTCTGGAGCTTTCGGAAGCTTGCGCTCCCTTCCTCAGCAGTAACAAAACTTCCTGCAGCACGTCCATATATAACAGGCTCACAGTACCTATACACGTGGTGCAGTCGGCGCATGGTCTGAACTGGAAGCGGAAATAGCTCAGGAACGTGTTAAGCAAAACCGTTCATCCGTACTTAGGATAATAGTTTCAAACAGAGGATGCATACGCATACCTCTGTCCCTATTCATAATATTGTGGTCGGATGAACAGATTCGTAGGCTCTCGAGCCATTTACGGTTCCAGAACCCATGCGCTCGATCCATGATAACCGCATCCTCTGGGGAAATTTGATGCTGCTTCTCCCAAAAATGTTCGGCCACAGCAGACTTATTGTAATCCGCGGTTTTTATAGCATTTGAATGCTCCCCCAGACGATCCTTGAGCCGTCGTTTTGTCTCGCCCACATAACATTCCCCACAATCCGGGCATTTATCCTTTATCCTGTAAAATGCCCGGATTGTGGGGAATGTTATGTGGGCGAGACAAAACGACGGCTCAAGGATCGTCTGGGGGAGCATTCAAATGCTATAAAAACCGCTGATTACAATAAGTCTGCTGTGGCCGAACATTTTTGGGAGAAGCAGCATCAAATTTCCCCAGAGGATGCGGTTATCATGGATCGAGCGCATGGGTTCTGGAACCGTAAATGGCTCGAGAGCCTACGAATCTGTTCATCCGACCACAATATTATGAATAGGAACAGAGGCATGCGTATGCATCCTCTGTTTGAAACTATTATCCTAAGTACGGATGAACGGTTTTGCTTAACACGTTCCTGAGCTATTTCCGCTTCCAGTTCAGACCATGCGCCGACTGCACCACGTGTATAGGTACCGTGAGCCTGTTATATATGGACGTGCTGCAGGAAGTTTTGTTACTGCTGAGGAAGAGAGCGCAAGCTTCCGAAAGCTCCAGAGATTTTTATCGTTTTTATCCGGTTTATTTTAGTGTATTTTATCTCAAGGATTTTATCACAGTTTTAATGTTTTTACATGTATATTTAATATAATAGCAGTTTTTGTAAATATTTATTTTATTTTAATATGTAAATAAATATTTTAGTTACAGTAAATACTTATTCTTATGGTTGGTGTGAGCTGATTTAATACTAAAATATGAATTTTCCCAACCTCAGAGGCCTTTTTCAGGATATCAGGAGGTGACTGTAGGTGGTACATGACTTTCATCAACCGGTGAAATACCACCACTTTGCTTATTGGAGGCTTGAAGTGGTGAAACCAAGTTTAGTCTCTAGAGCAAAGTTTCCGGCATCCCCATCCCCCCATACTTCTCCTTCAACACATGCACTGTACTAAGCACTATAGGTTTTGATACCTTTCGTGTTTGGGGGTTTCATAAAAAAAAAAAAAAAAATATATCCCATTGGACAAGGAAATGGTAAGCCACATTTCAGTACTGCATGCATTTCTAGAGACCTCATTTTAGAAAGGATGTAGCTCTAGTTGAACAAATGCACAGAAAGCAATGTAAAGGGGAATGAAAATGTTCCCTTCGCCTCTGCCTGCGGACAAAAAAAGCAACAATCCTAGTCTGGAGGCTAGGCACTTGTAATGTGATGTGATTAGGATTTTTTGGGCTTTGAACAGATTAAGTAAGCTCAATGCTGATGACATTCTTCCACTTTCTCACTACGGATGGGGAATATATTGAAATTGAGAAAGGAACGGTGAAGGATAAACGTGCAGAAGTTTGCTTTCACTTGAAGGTAGTTGATTGTTTGAGCAGACTTACATTTACTGCTGTGAACTTGGTAGTTTGAATATATGCAAGGGAAGAATTAGACAAACTGTTAGAGGGCACGGACAGGTCATGTGGGAGGTTTTTCCTGCTTTACTACCTCATTTGCCACTATTAATATAGAGGATACCTTCGTATAACATGGTAGTTTAGTTCCTACAAAATCTCGTATAATGCGAAACCATGTTATACAGGACTAAGAACCAGTAATAAAAAGGGGAGTAAAATCCCAAAAGCTAACAAAAATAAACCATTTTTAGCATTATAAGAGGCATATGATGCAAGAAACCAAGCTTATGCAGCATCAGCCCCAAAAAAACAAACCTTCCAATTCACCCCTCCATTTGTTAAAAATGCCTGTCGACCTGAGCCTTACATTTATTTAGGCTATGAACTCCAACAACAAGGAATGGAAGTCTGTTCCAGCAACAAACTACTCGCTGGCTAAAGGCAAATTTCCGCACATCTATCCTATATCTGTCTTTCCTCAATTTCAATTTATGTCCACTCAGGTGATTATTCTGAGCAAGGGGAAGAATCCCATCAGCATTGAGCATCCTCAAACCATTCAAGGCGTTATAAACCTCTATCAGATCACCTCGCCGGTGCCTAGTCTCCAGACACTGTAATTTGAAAAACTTAAGCCTTTCTTCGTAAGAGCAACCCGTTGTTCCATTCACTAATCGTGTTGCGGTTCTCTGTACTCGTTCCAGCAGCTCTACATCCTTCTTGAAATGAGGCCTCCAGACCTGTATACAGTACTCTAGGTGTGGCTTGACCATTGCCTTATACAAGGGAATAATCACCTTGTCCCTGCTAGAAAAATTCCTATATATCATTGACAATAACATCATGGGCTACTCTTGCAGCCCATCTGCACTGCTCAGAGAACTTCATATCTGCCTGCACAACCACCCCGAGGTCCCTTTCATTCTCTACCACTGTCAGTGTAGTACCACAGAGTTGATACGTTGCTCTGGGGTTGCTGTTTCCCATATGTAGTACTTTACATTTGTCAATGTTAAACTTCATTTGCCACCTCTCAGCCCATCTGCTCAACCTTTCCAGATCCTGTTGCAGCAGCATAGTATCAGTAGTGTCGTTGACAACCCTGCCAACCTTCTTATCATCTGCAAACTTGGACATTAAGCTTGATATACCATCATCAATATCATTTATAAATACAGAAAACAACAATGGACCCAATACTGAACCCTGAGGGACTCCACTAATAACATTAGTCCATGATGAGCAGTGTCCATTGTTTACCACTCTGTCTTCTCCCCCTCAAACACCCCTTTATCCATAGCAGCAATTTGCCTCCAATGCCAACACTGCTCCAATTTGTGCAGCAGTCTTCGATATGCAACAGTATCAAAAGCTTTTCTAAGATCCAAGTATATAATATCAAAGTTATTCCCTGCATCCAGTTCTTTTGTGACTGCATCATAGTATCCAATCAAATTGGTCAAGCAAGACTCCCACTTAACAAAACCATGCTGTGTCCGAGCTATAACTGAAGTCTTGTCTAGATGATGCCGTGCAGTGCTTCTTTAACCAATGGCTCTATTAATTTTCCGGGAACAGAAGTTAAACTCACAGGTCTATAATTATTTGTGTCAGCCTTTGATCCTCCTTTGTGAATTGGGATCACACTTGCACTTCTCCAGTCCATGGGTACCTCCCCTGAGTCCAAGGAAGCTCTCATAATTATGGCTAAGGGTTTGCTTACTTCCTTTGCTGCCTCCTTTAATATAACTGGATAGATCGCATCCACCCCAGGTGCCTTTCTTGCATTTATCTTCAACAATTTCTCCTCCACTTTACTCTCAGTTATTACAAGATTCTCTAGCTTACTGCCAGAGTTGAATACACCTCTGGCATTCCCCTCGCTGAATAACTCCTCATGTGTGAATGTCGATGCAAAATATTCATTTAGTTCGTTAGCTACCTGAGCAGGATCATCAACAGTTGACCCATCGATATCAAGTGGACCAATCTGATTCATCCCCTTCCTTCTAGAGTTTCCATAAGTAAAGAACTCCTTGCTGTTTTTCTTCGCATCCCTTGTCAAGCATTTCTCGAAATTTGTCTTCGCCTGCCTAACCTCCTTTGTAACTTGGTTACAGATCAACTTGTATCTATCATAGGCTTCTGTGTCACATGTTCATTTGTATGTATCCTATGCATTTTTCTTCTCTGCCATATGCCTCATTAGTTCATCTGACATCCATTTAGGCCTAAAGCTTGAACAATATTTCTTAGTTGGTATGTAAAGCCTTCCAAGATAAGTTCTTTGAATGCTTCCCATTTTGAATTTGCTGTTGGTAACATCATCAGTTGATCCCAGTGTAGAGAATTTAAATACTGTCTCAGTCCATTGTAGTCGCCTTTACGAAAGCAATACCCCTTCCCTTTACCCCTAATTGTAGTTACCTCTTTGAGTAAATCCCACTTCAGCACACTGTGATCACTGCCACCTAGTGGTTCATTTATCTGCAGATTCTTAATGCATGAAGAATCACTACTGATAATCAAATCAAGAGTATTACTCCCTCTAGTTGCCTCCCGAACAAGCTGATGTAGAAAACAATCATCCAATAAATCCACAAAAGCCTTGGTAGTGTGTGAGTGACCAGCTCCCAAATTCCAGTCAATATCTGGGAAATTAAAATCCCCCATTATAAGACTTTCTGATTTACTGGCCCACTATTTCTCTGTACAGTTTCTTATTATACTCATCAGAGTAATTAGGCCTATAGCACACTCCTACTCTCAATTTTGATCTCCCAATGCTTGTGTCACACCAAACTGACTCGACACTGCACTGTCCAGGGATGTCGACTGGCTTCGCTTCCTTGGATTTTATGTATTTCTTAAATATTAGCATAACCCCTCCTCCCTTCCTATCCTGTCTATCCTTTCTGTAGACATTGTACTCCCCAAATTCCAGTTCTGCATTCCTTATATCTGTGTGACACCACGTCTCTGAAATCCCAACAATATCTGGCTTTGATGTTTTGAGCAATACCTCAAATTCATCAAATTTATTTACTAAACTCCTAGCATTGGTGTACACGCAAGTATACCTGCACCTGTTTCTATTCTTAGCTACCCTAACACAACCCATGTGTTTACTTGTACCGCAATGGCTCCCAGCAGTCTCTGAAATACCATGCATCTTGTTTTTCAGGCTTCTGCTCATTCCAATAGAAGCAGTGCAAGAATCACTTTCTCCTCTGCCAGTGGCTACTGTTAATCTATTAGTCCTTGTATCCCCCCAATCTAGCAGTTTTCCGACCCACCTAACACTGCCTCGATAGCATTAGCAAACATTGCTGCACCCTTTCTATTTAAGTGTATCCCATCCCTGTAGAAGCAGTCTCTCCTGTTAACAAGTACAGACCAGGCTGAAAAAAATTCTACCCCTTGAGCCCTGCACAATCTTTCCAGGGCCAAATTGATTGACAGGGCTCTCATCATATACTCCCTCCTATCGTGTCTGGGCAGAATTGCAGACACTTTCAAATTCAACCCTAATTCACGGCTTTTTTTCATCAGTGACCTGTATTTGTTAAGTAATTCCGCCGGTCTCCTACTCTTAATATCATTAGTGCCAACATGTACAACTATATCACCTTTTGTGCCCTTAAAAGATGATATCCACTCTACAACGTCATCAACCTTTGCCCCTGGCAGATATACCCTGGTCCTGTTCCACCTATCCTTTTTACAAAGCATGTTTCCCGTTTCCCTGACAATAGAGTCACCAAAAACTACTAGTTCCTTTGGGACCAGCGCATTCTGCCTTGGGGGCTGCCACTGTGTTGCGTGATGACCAAGTGCAAGCTCTGGCATTAGTGTGGGCAGCTGAGAGCTTGATGGGCCCCTCACTTGTAATCCTTCAAGGGCATCCACCCTGTCCTTCAAGCTCACATATAGGCCCATAACAACGTTGAGTTGTCACCTGATTTCCTTACACTCCTTGCATCGCGCACATACAAAGACAATCCCCATGGCAGTATCATATCCCATACCTGACTGCTCCACAAACATCAAGCAAATAGTGAATCCTAAAAGGCTGTGATTCAGAGGGCAACTGTCCTCAGTTCTCCCCTGTGCCACAGCATTCCCATTAGCTTGAGCCTTTTGCTTTGCTGCTCTGGTCTGAGTCATGATTTTGATTTACTTTCAATAAAATTTCAATTTCAGTACAAAATTAAATCCTAAATTTGTATCCCAACACAGTTATAACTTTATATTTATGTTTCAGTAACGAGTGTTATCTACAAAATCCCTTCATATAACTTCCGTATCAAGTTATGTATTAATTATTTATTTTTACTAATTATTTATGTTACGTAACCTAAGTGGTTATATGTATAGTTAAAAGTACAATTTAATTGACAATGAAGTTCAACAAGATTAACAGATTTTACTGATTAATTGACAATATTATGTACTATACTATAATAAGCTTATGCTATCTAGTTCGAGATATTTTGTATCGCGTAACAATGGCGGCAATTTACGAACGGTAAACACATGGATTTGATACCCTTACCGCTACTAAGTAATTCCTACAAAATCTCTATCTAAGTTACTTTAAACTTAAGTACCGTAAATAGGAATATAAAGCTACTCTAGAAAATAAGTTAATATGTCAATTTTAACTAATAAAACAGAAAATAAATCAGAAAAAACTTCTCTGTTCCAGGAGTGGCAGAAAGGTACATACGCACAGGCAACCCTCGTTCTCACTCCTCATGTGTGAACAATAACTACTCATGTGTGAACGTTGATGCAAAATATTCATTTAGTTTGTTAGCTACCTGAGCAGGATCATCAACAGTTGAACCATCAATATCAAGTGGACCAATCTGATTCATCCCCTTCCTTCTAGATTTTACATAAGTAAAGAACTCTTTCCTGTTTTTTTTTTTTTTGCATTCCTTGCCAAAGATTTCTCGTAATCTGTCTTCGCCTGCCTAACCTCCTTTGTAACTTGGTTACAGTTCAACTTATATCTATCATAGGCTTCTGTGTCATGTGTTAATTTATATGTATCCCATGCATTTTTCTTCTCAGCCATATGTCTCATTAGTTCATCTGACATCCATTTAGGCCTAAACCTTGAACAATATTTCTTAGTTGGTATGTAAAGCCTTCCAAGATAAGTTCTTTGAATGCTTCCCATTTTGAATTTGCTCTTGATAACATCATCAGTTGGTCCCACTGTATAGAATTTAAATACTGTCTCAGTCCATTGTAGTCGCCTTTACGAAAGCAATAACCCTTCCCTTTACCCCTGATGGTAGTTACCTCCTTGAGTAAATCCCACTTCAGCACACTGTGATCACTGCCACCTAGTGGTTCCTTTATCTGCAGATTCTTAATGCATGAAGAATCACTACTGATAATCAAATCAAGAGTATTACTCCCTCTAGTTGCCTCCCGAATATGTTGATGTAGAAAACAATCATCCAATAAATCCACAAAAGCCTTGCTGGTGTGTGAGTGACCAACACACAAATTCCAGTCAATATCTGGGAAATTAAAATCCCCCATTATAAGTCTCTGATTTACTGGCCCACTATTTCCCTGTAGAGTTTATTATACTCATCAGAGTCATTAGGCCTATAGCCACTCGTACTCTCAATTTTGATCTCCCAGTGCTTATGTTACACCAAACTGACTCGACACTGCACTGTACAGCGATGTCAACTGGCTTCACTTCCTTGGATTTTATGTGTTTCTTAACTAATAGCATAACCCCTCCTCTCTTCCTATCCTTTCTGTAGACGTTGTCCTCCCCAAATTCCAGTTCTGCATTCCTTATATCTGTGTGACATCACGTCTCTGATATCCCAACAATATCCGCCTTTGATGCTTTGAGCAATACCTCAAATTCATCAAATTTATTTACCAAACTCCTAGCATTGGTGTCCACGGAAGTATACATGCACATGTTCCTCTTTTTAGCTACCCTAACACAACCCATGTGTTTACATGTACCGCAATGACTCCCAGCAGTCTCTGAAATATCCTGCATCTTGTTTTCCAGGCTTCTGCTCATTCCAATAGAAGCAGTGCAAGAATCACTTTCACCTCTGCCAGTGGCTAACAGTGGCTACTGTTAATCTATTTGTTCTTGTATCCCCCCAAGCTAGCAGTTTTCTGACCCACCTAACAGTGCCTCGATAGCATCAGCAAATATTCTTGCACCCTTTGTATTTAAGTGTATCCCATCCCTGCAGACGCAGTCTCTCCTGTTAACAAGTACAGGCCAGGCTGAAAAAAATTCTACCCTTTGAGCCTGGCACAATCTTTCCAGGGCCGAATTGATCGACAAGGCTCTCATCATATATTCCCTCCTATCGTGTCTGGGCAGAATTGCAGACACTTTTTTTTATAACTATCGGAAACTTTATTTTTATAGCAGTAATGACTTTATTTTTTTATAATAGTAGTAACTTAATTAGTAATAACTGAACAAACGTCTTACCTTCCAAACTGTGATACTTATATGTCAGATAACGTACATTTATTTAATTAAAAAACACAACATGCACAAGTTGCAACAAACATGATATGTACAAGCGAGATAAGGAGTAATGAGTTTCTGAGAATTTATGGGTTTTTTTTTATATGATTGAATATTTCATGGAAGGGGGAAACACATTTCACCATAATATCGTGAAAACCCATAGAATTCAAGCAAATGCAAGAAGATCGAGTTTACTACCCATTTATAATTGATTACACTAACAGAAAAGCCCAATAAACCGGAGGCTGAAAATTGACTCAGGTCAGCGACTCCTAACCCACCTCAACTCACTATCGCCCTTCATAAAATTCACGATTGAGCTGGAGTCGAACAACTCTATACCATACCTAGATACACTTGTCCGGCGCGAAGACACATGCTTGAAGACGACAGTGTATCGTAAGCCTATGTGTGCTGGCCAATTTACCAACTTCAAGTCAGCACATGCACGGGACCACCTCCTCTCAACTGCCCGAACCTTGCTGACTCGCGCCTGGACACACTCCAGCTCCGCAGATGAAAGACGCAAAGAGATCACCAGAGTCAAATTAGACCTTACGAGGTGTGGCTACCCCATCGACGTCCTTGACAGGTGTGATCTACAAGCACGCGACAACGTGACGACCAACAGCAACGAGTCATCCACGAGGGGTTCATCCCATACTACCCCAACCTGTCACAGCAGATCGGTAGAATCCTAAAATCGCATGGGATAAAGTGCATCCAACTCCCAGGCAAGAAACTGCGTTTTCTCCTTTCCAACATAAAAACACCTGTCCCCACCCTTCTACAGAGTGGTTTGGTCTATCGCATCTCTTGCCGTGACTGCACGAGCTGCTACTTTGGAGAGACTGGACGTCGACTCGAGAAACATCTCTCAGAACATAAAAGGGCGATCCGTTTGGCAGATGTAGAACACTCAGCTATCGCCGAGCATGTCTGGACAACCCACCACGACATCGACCCATACTGCGATGTCGTGGTTGTGGACAGGTCCCACCATTACCTGAGGCGTACCTGGTTAGAATCGCTAAATATAAAATGCTTGGATACCGCTTTGAACAGGAACAGTGGTTGTCAAGTTAACCCCATCACAGAGTCAGTAATTCTATCCATAGACAAACGCTGGCCACGTCACCACCATACGTCACAGCCACAAACATCAACAAACAATTAACCACGTGCCTCACGCACCATCCTGGCAGTGCATCTCTATTCCAACTGCCATTCAAGTATTTTAATCCGATGAAGGCTGCCACCCAGCCGAAAGACATATGCATATACTGTATGTTCGAATTGTATGGAGTACACTACATTAGAGAGACTACAAGTAGTTTGAAGAGTGGTGTCTCTTAACAAGTAAAAATTAACAGTGTGAACAGCTCCACCTTGGAGCTGTTCACACTGTTAATTTTGATCACTCTGCCACTGCTGAACACTGGACTGAACATCCCAACCTTAATCCCCATCATGACATCCAAGCTTATAGTTGCTCACACCACTACCACCAGTATTCATGGCTCAGAGAATTATATATTTCTCTCTTCAAATGACAATGAGAGATATGATACTCCAAGAGGTTGGAGTATCATATCTCTCCTCAGAAACATGATGTTCCTAACAATTACTGGACTAAATATTTTACACAAAGTTGTTAACAAGATCACCTGATCTGATCTCTCACTCAAATATCCACTTGCCCTGTACATAGACAGAACCAGTTATTTTCATTTCTGCAGAGATTATAGTCTCCTTTTCAAATTACTAAATTTTATTAACAAAGTTGACTCAGATTTTTTTATCAATTGCAATTCTTTATTCAATCATATTTATCACCAAAATTCAGTATTTACGCCACAGATTTAATCTTCAATATTAATACTGTTTTGTAATATCTGTATGAACTTGCATTTTTTTTTTTTTTTTTCATTTAGTATTAGTAGTAGCATATGATGCAAGAAAGCATGCTAACGTATCAGCCAATGGAAAAAAAAAAAAACCTTCCCCTTCACATGTCCATCTGCTCATATAATTTGTTTAGTTCTTCCTTGAATTTATTCAAACTACCCACTTCCACAATAACAAATGGAAGTCTGTTCCAACAATCAACCACACATTGGTTGAAGGCAAACCTCTGCACATTTATCCTGCAACCATCCTCCCACAATTTGAATTGATGCACAATGGAGTGTAGTCTGAGCAAGAGGAAGATGCCAACAAGCATTGAGAATGCTTAATCCATTCAAAGCTTCAAACACCTCGATCAGATCACGTCACAGGTGTGTAGTCTCCAGATACTGCAATTTGCATAACTAAAGCCTTTACTGGTAAGAACACCCTTTTATTCCCTTCGCCGATCTCATTGCCATTCTGTGCATCCATTCGAGTAGATCTACATCCTTCCTAAAATAAAGCATTCAGACTGCATCTTGAGTACTGCATGTATGCAGTACTCAAGATGCAGCCTAACCTTGTCCAATGGGATAATCAATGAGCTCTCATGGTAGCCTGTCTGCATTGCTCAGATGTTCATATCTGACTGCACAATTATCACCAGATCTATTTCATTTTCCACTACCCCAAGTGTAGTAGTAACACAATTTGTATAATAATCGGGGATTATGGTTAAGAATATATGCAGTACCTGGTATTTGTCAAAGTTAAACTTCAACTGCCATTTCACAGCCCATCTGCCTAATTTTTCTAGATCTTCTTGCAGTACATATCTTGATTACTATCATTAACCACTCTGCCAATCTTTGTATCATCTGGAAATGTAGAAATTAAGACTGATATACCTTCATCAATAATAAATATAGATATCATCAATATATACAAATTATTACAGAAGTACTTTATAGACAAAAAATATGGAAAGTTTTTTTTTTTTTTTTTTTATTGTTGATTCTGATAAGTAAACTTAATAGTGTCACTTGTTTTTACAAAATGATATAGATAGCCTATTAGCATTAGTTAAGGCATATGATTCAAGAAAGCAAGCTTATAGAACATCAGCCAAATATTAAAAAATAAAAACCTTTTCCCCCATCCAGTCACTCACTTCAAATGTTTGTCTAGTTCAGCTTTAAATATATTTAAGCTATTAACTTCCACAACAACTGATGGAAGTCTGTTTTAGCAATCAATTACATGCTGGCTAAAGGCAAACTTCCACACGTCTATTCTACGACTGTCTTTCCTATATTTGAATCTATGCCCCCTCAGGTTCTTAATCTCAGCAAATGGAAGTATCCAATCAGTATTGAGCCTGCTCAAACTATTCAAGGCCTTATACACCTCAATCAAGTCACCTCGCAGGTGCCCAGTCTCCTAGTCAGAATTTAAGACTCTCCTGGTAAGAGAACCCCTTTGTTCCTCTGACCACCAACCCTGTTGCCCTTTTCTGTACTTGTTCTAATAACTTACATCCTTCCTAAAATGAGGCTTCCAGACCTGTATGCAGAACTCAAGGTGTGGCCTGACCACTGCCTTATACAAAGGCATAATCACCTCTCTGTCTCTGCTAGGAAAATTCCTATATATATCATTGACAAAACTCCATGACCTGCTCTGGCAGCACGTCTACACTGCTCAGAGAACTTCATATCCAACTGCACAATTAGCCCAGGTCTTTTTCATTCTCCACCTCCCTGAGTGTAGAACCACACAGCTGGTATGTTTCTCTTGGATTACTGCTACTGCATACCGCTACTCCATTTCCACAAAAAGAGATAGAAGCCTGTTCCAGTAATCAACTACCTGCTGGCTGAAGGCAAACTTCCACACATCTATCCTGCAACCATCCTTCCTCAACTTGAAGTCATGCCCCCCTCATGTGTGTAGTCTCAACAAGTGGGAGAAGCCCACTAAAATTCAGCTTTATGTCTAGTCTCTAGATGTTGCAATTTGCAGAACTGAAGCCTTTCTAGTTAAGAGCACTCTTTTGTTCACTTTGCCAATCTGGTTCACCTTTTCTGTATCTTGCCTAAAGTGAGGCAAGGCTTCCAGATCTGAATACAGTACTCAAGGTGCAGTCTAATCATGGCCTTATACAAAACCTCCTTATCCATGGTAACAAAGTTAGCGCATTAATAAAGGCACATGATGCAAGAATGCAAACTTATATAGCACAAGCCAAAAAAAAAAAAAAAACCATCTCATTTCACCCATCTATTAGCTCCAGACGTTTGTATAGTTCTGCCTTCAATCTATTTAGGCAATCAACTTATACAACGAGAGATAGAAGTTTGTTCCAGCAATCAATCAAACATTGGCTAAAGGCAAACTTCCACACAATCGTCTTTCCTCAATTTGAATTTATGCCTTCTTAGGGGATTATTCTGAGCAACAGGAAGAGTGCCATTAGCATTCACAGCTTACTCAAACCATTCCAGGCTTTATACACCTCAATGAGATCACCTCACAAGTGCCTAGTCTCCACATACTGCAATTTGCAAAACTTAAGCCTTTGGAAGGGCAACCCTTCCATTCACGTATCTTGTTGCCCTTTTCTATACTCGTTCCAGCAGTTCTACATCCTTCTTAAAATGAGGCCTCCAGACCTGTATATATTACTAAATGTGTGCCTTTAGTAATGTATACATTACTGACCATTGCCTTATACAAAGGGTCACTAGCATTAGTAGAGGCATACAATGCAAGAAAGTAAGCTTATGTAGCATCAGTCAAAAAAAAAAAAAAAAAAACCTCCCATTTCACCCCTCCATTCGTTCCAAATGCCTATCCAGCTCAGCCTTAAATTTATTTAGGCTATAAACACTCACAACAAAAGATGGAAGTCTGTTCCACCAATTAACTACCCACTGGCTATAGGCAAATTTCCGCACATCTTTTGTACAAATGTCTTTCCTCAATTTGAATCTATGCCCACTCAGATTAGGAACTAATCTGAGTGAGAATCCCATCAGCACTCAGCTTGCTCAACACATTCAGGGCCTTATACACCTCAATTAGATCACTTGTGCCTACAATCACAAGTGCCTACTCTCCAAGCACTGCAATTTGCAGAACTTAAGCCTTTCTTGGTATGAGCACCCTTTTGTTATCCTCACCAATCCTGTTGTCCTTCTTTGTAGTAATTACGGCAACTCTACATCCGTCCTAAAATGAGGCCTCCAGACCTGTACACAGCACTCCAGGTGTGGCCTGACCATTGTCGTGTACAACGGGATAATCCACTTGCTCTCCCAGCTAGCAACATTCCTATATACAGGGTGATTCACTACCAGTGCAACAAACTTGCAGGAGGTGTAGGGGGCACAAAGACAAATCGGGATCACATAGCATTGCAGGGTCCGAAATGCCTTTGTCATGCGGTAGAGGACGTTGAACGGGAGGTCGTGTGAACAGTGATCCCGCTGGAAGTCAGCATTTGCGAACCGTTTCTGTTGAAGAAACCAAGTAGCAAAAGTCCTCCAGAGTGGATAATACACAGGCTCCAATGATTGGACGCATTGCAGATGGTACGAACTCATTTGGTTTGTTGACAGTATCCTCCATAGAGTGGATTGGGAAATACCCGATCGTTGGCCTATCGCTCGAGTACTCTTACTCGGATTGCCTTCTGCAAGACGTAGGACATTCTCCTCATTGTCTGGGGTCCTCGTCATTCGCTCTCGATTCATGGTACCTCTTGTGAAACAACCAGTCTCACGTAACCTTCTGTGCATACGTGCAAAAATCATATGATGAGGAGCACGCCTGTGCGGGAAATGTTCCTGGTGCAAGCGCAGAGCGGCGCGCTGTTACAGTCCGCAGCTCCATACGCGAGGTGCATGTCGGCCAGTTCAACGTTTGAATACTCGTCCATCCTACTGCCTCGGAAACCGGTACGCAAATGCTGACTTCCAGTGGGATCGCTGTTCACGCGACCTCCCTTTCAACATCCTCTACCACATGACAAAGGCATTTCGGACCCTGCAATGCTATGTGATTCCGATTCATCTTTGTGCCCCTTACACCTCCTGCAAGTTTGTCGCACTGGTAGTGAATCACCCTGTATTATTGACAAGACTCCATGACCTGCCCTAGCAGCCTGTCAGCACTGTCCAGCAAACTTCATATTTGACTGCACAATTACCCCCAGTTCTTATTCACTTTCCACTTCCCTGAGTGTAGTACCACACAGTTGGTATGTTTCTTTTTGGTTATTACTACCCATCTGCAGTACTTTACATTTGTCAATGTTAAACTTCAGTTGCCACTTCTCAGCCCATTTGCTCAACTTATCTAGATCCAATTGGAGGAGCATACTGTCTGTACTGTCGTTAACAACCCTGCCAACCTTCGCATCATCATCAAACTTGGACATTAATCCTGATATACCTTCATGAATATCATTAATAAATACACAAAACAACAATGGACCCAGCACCGAACACGTGGAACCCCATTAATAACATTAGTCCACATAAAGTAATATCCATTTATCCATTGCAGCAACTTCCCTATAATGAATTTGATAAATCCAGCAAAAAAATTCGTTATGGAGAAATTTCGTTATACAGAGAATATATATTTTATTAGAAATTGTTATCTTATTAGAAATAAAAACGAATCTACGTTTATTTTTAATGTATTTTATTTCAAAAACATACTTATTTAAATCACGTTTACACAATTTTCGCCGGTAAGTATCACAAAATTAAAAAAATCTGTAATTTTCGTTTGCACAGTACAATTAAAAAATTGTCTGATTCTCAAAGAAAACCTCACATTTGTTCAGAACATTAAAAACATTATCGCGAACATTTTCACAAAACTGTAGACCCATACGAACCGTTTTAAAAGCGTTAATCATTTCTTCACGAGTTGGCTTTTCTAAGGGTTATTCTGATGCGTCTTCAGCGTCATCGTTAATTTCTTCATGATCATAGTCGTGTCTAACACTGTTCAGCAGTATTTCATCTTCATTTGGATGTTCTGCTGTGATCTACATAAACATAACTATCCAGTGTTATTTCATTTTCGATGTTTCCGGACGATTCTAATAATGTCCAAAAGTTTTTCAGGTGTGAAAGAGGCAGTTCATCTTGTTCGTCCAGTCATTGTTCATCTTCTGTATTCAATGCAAATCCCGCTTTCGAAAAACAATTTTGAATAGTGTATTCAGTGACATCGCTTGTCCAAACTTTTCCCAGTTCAGAGATGCAATCTTAAAGTTATTGTAACCTCCAAGTTTCTATTTTCTGATAACGCATTGACAACGTTCATTATTATTCTCTTTCGATAATGAAATTTAAAATTTTTAATAATGCCTTGGTCCATTGTTTGGTGGTAAAAACAACAACTTTGCATTTTTAAGTTTGGCAAAAATATTGGCAGGATGTGCCAGACAGTTGTCAGTTACCAACACAATTTTCCTTTTTAATTTTTTTTTGTTATACACTTGTCTAGTTTGTTTTGAAAGTTTTGAAGAATATCCATTCTTCAAAAATATCACTTGTCATCCATGCTTTTTTATTAGGTGTAGTCAACTTCCAAAGATTTTGTGCCTCTAAAACATCTTGGGATTTTTGATATTCCAATGACTAAAAGTCTATTTTTCACTTCCTGTCATATTTGCCCCAACTAGCACAGTGATTCTTCCTTTGCTCTGTTTTTCGCCAAAACATTTATCATCCTTAAAAGCAAGTGTTATATTTCGTAAACAATTAAAGTATAAACCCATTTTGTCAGCATTAAAAACATCCTTATGCTCATATTCTTCCGAAATCTTCTTTAAGGTATTGTTCCTCCAACTGTTGCAATCTTGTTCACTTACATTAACACTTTCTCCACAATTCTGTGGCGTTTCTTAAATTTATCTAGCTACCCAGTACTCACATTAAATTCTGTATTTGCACAGTCCCTTGGAATTTCATTCCAAGGGACTGTGCAAATTTCAGAGCTTGTTGCTCTGAGCTTATTAGGCCCGGTATTGGTATATTCTTTTCGCGTATCATTTGCACCCATTTTAGAACAGCTTTATCAACATCTCCGTATATACACAACTTAATTCGTTTCTTGTCTGCTCCTCCTTAAATTGCATTTAAAATTGATTCTTGATTTTTTTAAAATCGTAGATAAACTGCTTGCAGGTATGTCACATTTCTCCGCAACATCTTTTTTCTTAAAACCCCGGTCAATATTGTAACAATCTTTGCTTTATCATTAATACTTTAAACACTTTCTCCTCGACACTGTTTCCGCAATTGCAAAGATTACTCAAATGCAGCTCTTGATGATACACACATTGCCAACTTCGCTGCACTGGCCATATAGTGAATTGTTACTCAATTCACTATATGGCCTACTCAATGACGTTCGCTTGCCAATTCAACAGTATCATGTGACCTTTCCTATCAATCACTTTGAAGAAATAGGCGACTGTGAATTTCTTTTATTCTGCTTTCATCATATTTACACGAAAGAAAATTTATAGTTAATGTATGCTGTATGTTACTTTTCTGAAAGAAAAAAAATACAAGAGTATATAGCCTGTGATTGATGACGAATGAAATAAAAAAAAAAAAAAAAAAATCACGAGAACCATCTATCTGGAGTCCAGTTAAATGAGAACGGACATATCATATAATGATTAACAGGAAGGTCACGTGGTGCAGTTGAGGTGAGAAATGAATGTCACTCAGTAGGCGTTACTAAAAACCGATTATGGTAGAATTCTATGAATTGCCGCCACAGCATGCTAAAGTTTAGCGCAGCGAATTCCATTTTCCAACATCAATTTACAAATCTACCCTATTTATTGTAATGTTTACGACCACTTTTGAGAAAACCCATTTAGATTAATAACTGTAACAAAAATTAAATAAAGACCCTCCTACAGGCGTCAATGGCAACAAGTGTTCACTAAAAGGATGATTATTTAATTCCAGATGCTAATGCACAATTTCGGAAGGAAGGAGGCAGTATATCTGAGCGGCTGTTTAGCAGTAAATGCTTGAAAATCTTCAAAAATGCTTTTACTAATTTTTTTAAAAATTCGTTATAGAGAGACTAACACTTCGCTATACGGGGTTAATTTTACATGTAATTTCATTTCAAGGTGCAATGTTTGGCGAAAAAATTCGTAATATAGAGAAATTCGTTAAATTGAAGTTCGTAATAGAGAAGTTCCACTGTATATGATATCAAAATTGTTTTAGGCATCCAATTTCTTTGTGACCACATCATAGTATCCAATTAAATTGGTCAGATAAGACCTCCCTTTAACAAACCCATGCTGTGTCTTATCTATTATTGCAGTCTTGTCTAGATGGTCCCACAATGCCTCTTTAAAAATGACTCCATTATTTTCCCAGGAACACACAAGTTAAACTAACATGTCTATAGTTACATTTGTCACGTTTTGAACCTCTTTTGTGAATTGGTGATAAATTTGCACACCTCGAGTCCATGGGAACCTGCCCTGACTAAGGATGGTCTCATAATTAAGGCTAAGGGATTGCTTACTTCCTTTGCTGCCCCTTTAATATAACTGGATAGATCCCGTCCACCCCGGATGCCTTCCTTATGTTTAGCATTAACAATTTCTACTCCACTTTGCTCTCAGATATTACAAAATCACTTAGCTCTCTGTTAGTTTGTTAAACTTATGCCATTCTCCTCCTTGAATAACTCCTCATGTGTGAATATAGATGCAAAATACTCATTCCGTTTATCAGCTACCTGAACATGATCATCAATAGTCAACCCATCTATGTTAAGTGGTCCAATCTGATTCATTCCTTTCCTTCTGAAGTTTACATGAGTAAAGAATTCTTAGCTGTTTTTCTTTACATCCTTTGCCAAAGATTTGTTGTAATCTGCCTTCACCTGCCTAACCTCCTATGTGACTTGAATACAGACTACCTTATATTTGCCATAGGCTTCTGTGTCACCTGATAATTTATATGTATCCAATACATTTTTCTTCTCTGCCAAAAAGCTCATTAATTCCTCTGGCATCCATTTAGGCCTAAACCTTGAACAGTATTTCTTATCTGGAGTGAAAAGCCTAGTAGCCTCCAAGATTAAGAGTAATTACCCTGAGAGTAATCTATTTAGAATTTAATGTTGGTAACATTATCAGTTGATCCCACTGTACAGAATTTAAAAACTGTTCAAAAGCAAAAACCTTTCCTTTAGCCTTGATGGTAGTTACATGTTTAAGTAATTCCCACATCAGTACACTGTGATCACTGTCACCCAGTGGTTCCTTTATCTGCAAATTCCTAAAGCATGACTAATCATTGTTAATAATCAGATCAAGAGTATTACTCCCTCTGATTGCCTCTCGAACGAGTTGCTGTAGAAACCAGTTATCCAATAAATCCACAAAAGCTTTGATAGTGGGAGTGACCAAACCACAAGTTCCAATCTATATCTGGATGTTAAAATCGCCCATTATAAGACATTCTGATTTTCTTGCCCACTGTTTCTCTGCAAAATTGCTCATTATACTCATCAGCTTCATTAGGTCTAGTACATACACCTACTCTCGTTTTTCCTTTCCCAGTGCTTATGTCACACCAAACAGACTCAACATTGCATTGTCCACATCAACTGGATACACTTCCTTAGATTTTGTTTCTTAACTAACAGCATAATGCCTCCTACCTTCCTGTTCTGTCTATCCTTTCTGTACATATTGTACTCACCAAATTCCAATTCTGCATCTGTGTGACACCACATCTCTGATATCCCAACAATATCTGCCTTTGATATCTTAACCAGCACTTCGAGCTCATCAAATTTATTAACTATACTCCTAGCATTGGTGCATACACACCTGTTTCTACTCTTAGTTACCGTAACACAGCCCATGAATTTACTTGTTCCACTATAATTCCCAGCAGTCCTGGAAATCACCATTGCCTTGCTCTCCAGGTTGCTGCTCATTCTAATAGAAGCAGTGCAAGCATCACTTTTGCCTGTGATCACTGTTAACCTTTTATCTGTGTATCCCCCACAAGCTAGCAGTTTTTCGACTCACCTAATGTGCCTCAATACATCAGCAAATATTCTTGAACACTTTCTGTTTAAGTGTATCCCATCCCATCCCATTCCTACAGAAGTAGTCTCTCCTGTCAACAAGCACAAAACAGGCTGAAAAAAATTTCTACGCCTTCAGCCTTGCACAATCGTTCCATAGCCAAACTGATCAACAAGGCTCTTATCATATACTCCTTCCTATCGTGTCTGGGCAGAATTGCAGGCACCTTTCCCAGCCGCAACTTTTTTCAACATGGACATATACTGGTTGAGTAAATCTACAGATATCATATTCTTAATGTCATTTGTTCCAACTTGTACAACAAGATCACCTTCTGTGCCCTTAATAGATGGTATATACTGTACAACGTCATAAACATTTGACTCTGGCAGACATACCCTGGTCCTGTTCCACTTATTCCCAGGGCGCCTCCGTAGCCAGGTGGGAAGGAGCAGCAGTGCGTAGCACACGCTTCTTGATTAGACCGGGGTTCGAGCCCGTCACCACCAAATACGGAGGATGCGGAAAGGTCAGGAAATGACCACCGCATATCCCGGAGCAATATGGCCTTAGTTGCTAATGCTCCTAAAAACCAAATAACAAACTTATTCCCAGTGTCCCTGACAATAGTCACCAACAATAACTAGTTCCTGCGGGACCAGTGCATTCTGCCTTGAAGATTGCCTCTGTGTTGCCTGATGCACAGGAGTGAGCTCTGACATTGAGCTGTGCAGCTCAGAGCTTGATGAGACCTTCATATTAATTTCTTTGAGGGCATTTACCCTACACCTCAAGCTCTCATAGCCGCCCATCAGACCGCTGAATTGCACTTAATTTCTTGACACCCTAGGCACCTAGCACACACACACAACTATATCCTCCTTAGCTAGATCATGTCCTAGTTTTTAAAAAAAGGCCCGCAAACATTTCACATTTTGCACATTTTTTGAGAGAATGATGTGATGGAGAATCGCCCCTTAATTTCTTCCCCGAGCCACAGCACTCTCGCTAGTCTGTCATCTTTGCTTCACAGCTCTAGTCTGGTTCATGATTTCCATTTAGATACAGTTTAATTAACAATGAAATTTAATAAGATTAATAAAAGTAAACATTTTTGATTAATTGATAAAACTATACTATAGATTCCTAATACAGTGCTTCATATTACGTTATCTAGTTTAACGTTATACCTTACGCTTATATACCTTATCGACTACATTATGGCAACTAGTTCAACCATATTGGTGCGAACACTAGGAGTCATAAGTTCAAAAATCACCAGTTAAATTCAAGATAAGAAGCTAACAAATGCTATTAAACCTATTTAATTCTTCAAAAAAACAATCAATGAAAAATACAGTAAAAATATCAAAAATACTTATCCATTTACACAGCAGCTAACAATCCACTGACTGTTCTTTTCCTGACCAGAGTGCCCTCTGGTAGACGAATCATTTTATCGCTGCTAGGAAATTTCCTGTATGTCATTGAAAAGACACCATTAGTTACTACTGCAGACCATCTGCACTGCTCACAAAACTTCATATCTGCCAGCATAATTACCCCCAGGTCCTTTTCATTCTCTACCACTGTCAGTGTAGTAGGCAGAAGCGCTGTCCAATTACTGGTCAGAAGCACAGTTTTGGTGCTCCACTATTTGTCGTGATTTTAGTAGTTTAAAGTGTCACATTTTGCTCTATTTTGTGTCCGTCAAGTTCCTCTTCTCAAGATGTGTCCACAGACATCAACTTTGTTAAGATCGGCCAAGGTAAACAAAAATCATGGTCACTTTTCATTAGCATTGATCTCGCTGGGTTACAACGTGACAACTTTCCATTGTATATTAAGATGAATTTTGTTAAAGCTATTGGTACCGCAAATATTGCCTAAATGATGATGATAGCAACTGTCGGGAATTGTAAATGAACAGCTTTATAGCCACATATGTTTTTCATGATGAATATCAGATATTTTACTGGTTTTCTGTCTAATTTTAATATGGTGCCTGATACACAAAGACAGTTGTTCTCAGTGCACACCACATGGTCGAGCCCTGATCGGTCGGACATTGTCTGAGTGACCGTTATTAGTGTGAGTTATTTGCCACGTACTTTAAGACATCTATTCCTTGAACATTTAGGGGTACTAAATATATTTGATCTAATACAGGGTTAATAAAAGTTATTTAATGTCACTATATTTATGATATTGAGAATATAAATATAACAATACATTCTCAGTGTCCTACGCGGCCGAGCCCTGATTGGTCGGACCTTGTCTGAGTGACTGTTAGTGCCAGTTACTTGCTACTTCAAGACATCTATATCCAAAATATTTTAGGGGTACTAAATATATTTAACACAGGATTAATAAAAGTCAGGTAATGTCACTATATCATGATATTGAGAATATATATAATAATGCGCACAGTGCTGTCCTCCCAAAACGAATAATAAACGAATAATAAACAAAAATAATAATAAACGAAAAGGGTTGAGACCTCTCCCCCCACCCGGCAAGCTCTGGGTCAACAAGCATAAAACAGAATCTGAACTAAGCATTGCACTCCTGCAGCTAAGAAATTCAGTAGCTGCCCTTCAGAACTCTTCATCCAGGAAAAATATGGAACCGATAAACCGAAACAATCCTGATAATCCAGATCTGGCCGTAAAATCGAAAAATCCAAGTACACCTCTGAAAAAGGCTATAAATAACAATGACCCAATACTTATAGAGAATAATGAAGATTTAGACAGTACTCTAACAGCATCCACAGTGAAGACAAAGGGCAAGCAATCCACAGCTCCCAGATCGGAGATGAAAACCCGCTCCAAAAGCGAGAACAAAGACCAAACGGAGCAGGCTATCTCCCAACAAGAAAATGTGACAGAAAAAGGGCAGGAAAAACAAGAAACCCCACTGGACCCCAGACTGCCTGAAGGCACTGCACTGGAGCAGTCTCTTATTCTAAGGACTACCGTAGAAAGCCTATTTAAAGATCAACATAACAGGATTATGGCTGCACTTCGGAGGGAAATAGTGTAATTATGGATGAAAATGGAGATAATCCTAGTCCACACCAACTTGATAAAAGAGGTTGCTTTAGCCAAACTTCAAGTCTATCAAAACAGTAGGGCAAAGGAAATGCTATAGTGTCCCTACCTACTCCCAAGCACAGAGGACCAACCTAAACAAGCCAAATGAAAGCAGCATTACAAACCGAACCACAACAGTCCAGAGAAAAACCCTCATACCAAAACAGCACCTAGTTGTACTAAAACCAGCCTCTACAGAAACACACAAGACCAGCGAAGAAGTAAAACAAACAATAGTAGAAAGGCTGAAGGGTGACTTCAAGCATACTAAGAGTAGATCTATTCGGAAAACAAGAAACGTAGGGGTGTTAATTGAAACTGAAACTGCGGAGGCCATAAAAGGTATAATCAGCAACCCATTCTCTCAGATATGCCAGACAAGCTGTACTTGCTACCTGGGAGTCTAAAATGCTGATGGAACTGATATTCGGGTGACACTCACGTCAAGTGGACCCAATTTCGGCGAAGTCCGGATGGTCTGTGACAGCCAAATCCTCTGCTTGCACCTTCATGATGGTGGGACTGTTAGTAATCCTGGGTATAACCTCCATGCACAAGTACATGGTGAGTGACCACCCAGGTGTGAACCAACGTAAGCAGGGGTCGAGATGTGGCACCACACCACATGGAGGAACGCCACCCCTTTAGGTTACCAGGCAGTACTAGGTGGTAGATGACTCTCATCAACCGGTGAAATACCACCACTTTGCTTATTGGAGGCTTGAAGTGGTGGAACCCATGTTTAGTCTCTAGAGCTAAGTTCCAGTCAACCCTTCCCTATCTCTTCCATCATGCATTATGATTGATGACTTTTGAGGTTATGATGAACGTCGTAGCGAGATACAATATTCCTTACATTTCGAGGGTACAGCTCTAAAACGGTGTTCGCAGGCCGGCCGCTACTTAGTACACTGGACCGAACCTATTGGTAACTCTCTAGGAGGCTTCCGGATCAGCTAGTGTATAATCTTGCTACCACTACTCTGCCAGATAGTGACTGGAGGGAGTCCGAGTAGTGTGTATGCGGGGAGCATTGTCGAGGCCATGTTATGTCAAGGATCTGGGTATATTCTTACCACGTGTACGCCATATCCAAAAATTTCATTACTTCATACAGATTGTCCCACCCACTTTTTCTTACACCACGAATACACCATGAATTGTCAAATTAATAGAGCAAGCTTATCTGCAAAAACATGTAAACCTCCCAAGCACTTCCTAATTCATTTCACAAATATGTGTGGTCTCAATTCTAATCTCAACGATGTCCATTTCCACTTGCAGTCTGCCAAACCCCATGTACTTTTCCTGACAGAACCTCAGTTATCGGTTGATTCACCTACTGCTGATCTCAGTTGCCCAAATTATTCGCATTATGATTCCTTTCACCTCAAAGGTGGTACTTGTGCCTATGTCCGTTCCAATATTCCCTATCGGAGACTTGGTAATTTGGAATCGCCTCTCTTTGATCTTCTCTGGCTTAAAATCTCTCTACCTCATTGTGTCAAATTCATCTGTTGTCTCTACCGTTCTCACAACTCCACTAATCACTTGGAGCTCTTTGACTTCCTCTCTTTGCAACTTGACTTTCTCCAGTCCAACTTTCCTAACAGTGAGGTAATTTTCCTTGGTGATTTTAATGTTTACAACTCCAGCTGGCTTAAGTTTTCTAGTCACACCGACCCAGCAGTTTGAGATGCTGAGGCTTTTGCAATTACTAATGACCTTGCACAGATTGTTCATTTACCTACAAGAATACCGGACAATCCTAATCATACAGCCAATTCGCTTGATCTTTTTCTCACAAACAACCCTTCTAAGTATATGGTCGAAGTGAAAGGTCCTTTAGGCACTTCAGATCACAACTTGGTGATTGTCTCTTCTCCAATGGAACCTTTATCTCATGGCTAATTCCCAACATCGTGTTGTTTGGCATTACAAGAATGCAAAATGGGATGACCTGCTAGACTTCTTTTCTTCTTTTCCTTGGTCAGATTACTGTTTCAAAATTTCTGATGTCAATGTTTGCTCAGATCGTGTCAGTGAAATTATTCTTGTAGGAATGGAATCCTTTATTCCACACTCCAATTTGAAATCTCGTCCTTTATCTAAACCTTGGTTTTCCAATAAATGTGCTAAGGCTGTTCAAGAGAAGCATGTTGCATATCGTAATTGACTTGTTTCTCATCCTTCAGTTTCATTTTCTGCCTACAC
Source organism: Mastigoproctus giganteus (assembly GCF_048544385.1). NCBI lineage: Eukaryota > Metazoa > Arthropoda > Arachnida > Uropygi > Thelyphonidae > Mastigoproctus > Mastigoproctus giganteus. The sequence continues at coordinate 65,176,589 of NC_143584.1, read as the reverse complement.
CAAAGCTCGCAACAATTGTCAAGCAGTTATTAATCAGTCCAAACTAGAGTTTGAACAGGCTAAGAGTAGAAAACTTGCTTCTTGCCCTAATGGTAGCCGAGCATTCTGGTTTCTTGCCAAAATGCTATTGGCCGCAACTTTTGCCCATCTCTACCCCCACCTCTGTCCAAACCAGATGGTTCTGTTGTCACTTCAGCCAAGGATAAAGCTGACCTGCTAGCATCCCATTTTTCTTCCAGCTCATGTATTAATGATCTTGGTAAAACACCTCCCACCATTCCCAACACGCTCCATTCAATGCTTCCTGTGGTCTTCCATCAAAAGGATATCAGAAGGATTTTGATGAATCTCGATGCTAAGAAAGCTCCAGGTCCTGATGGTATTTTTCCACTTGTTCTCAAAACCTGTACTCCTGAACTTACTCCTATTCTTTGCCACCTTTTTTCACTTTCTTATTCCAAAGGTGTTTTTCCTTCTGCTTGGAAATTTGCTCATATCCAGCCAGTTCCTAAAAAGAGTGACAAATCCCTCCCATCCAATTATCGTCCCATTGCAATTACTTCTACTCTTTCTATAGTAATGGAGAAATCAATTAATCGCCAACTCTTAAAGTACCTAGAAACCCTCCGTCTGATCAACGATCGCCAGTATGGATTCCGTCAGTGTCGATCCACTGGTGATATTCTGGCTTATGTTACCCATTTATGGACTAATTCGATGGAAAGGTTCGGTGAAACACAAGTAGCTGCTCGTGACATCTCAAAGGCTTTTGATCGTGTTTGGCATAAAGGTCTTCTAAACAACCTTCCATCTTATGGTTTGCAAACTGTTTTTGGTAATTGGTTATCCAGTTTTCTCTCTGATCGCTCACTAAGGGTGATGGTAGACGGCTCTCTGTCTTCTAACTTTTCCACTAATGCTGGTGTCAAAGGTTCAGTTCTTTCCCCCACTCTTTTCCTCTTGTATATTAATGACCTTCTTCGATTGACTGGAAATCCTATCCATAGTTTTGCCGATGATAGCACATTGCATTCAACTTTCCATTTTGAGAAACCTTGTCCTTCTCAATCAGCTTCAACTTCTGGAAAATCTGCTACCAATTCCTTAAATGCCGATCTTCAGGTTGTTGTTGTTGTTGTTATTTTGGTTTTTAGGAGCATTAGCAACTAAGGCCATATTGCTCCGGGGATATGCGGTGGTCATTCCCTGACCTTTCCGCATCCTCCGTATTTGGTGGTGACGGGCTCGAACCCCGGTCTAATCAAGAAGGATCTTCAGGTAATTCTCCATTGGGGCAAAGACAACTTAGTTGATTTCAATCCTTATAAAACTCAGTCTTGTCTTATATCTCGCAAAAAGGATTCTTCTGCTCCTATGCTTATCTTTAGTGACACTCCGATTTCTAGGCAAAATGATATATCTCTTTTGGGGATTACCCTGATTTCTAATCTCTCTTGGCACAAGCAAATTACAAATATTGCTTCCTCTGCATCTAAAAAACTTGATTTTTTATTTCGCTCTCAGCGTTACTTTTCTTCCAAACAGCTGCTCACTCTGTATAAATCGCAAATCCACCCTGCCATGGAATATTGTTCCCACATCTGAGGTGGTGCCCCCAAAAACCTCTGTCAGGCTTCTTGATTCCATTCAGAAGAGGGCAGTTAGGTTAATTAATGATTCATCTGTAACAGTCTCTCTCCACTCGCTGTCTCATAGACGTAATGTTTCTGCTGCATGCCTCTTCTACAGATACTTCCATGGGCACTGTTCTTCTGAATTGGCTTCTATAATTCCCGCTCTCCCTTTCAAAACAGTCCGAACACGTGCTGCCACCAGCCAACATCCATTTACTATAGAACTTCAAACCCACAGAACCAACTTTTCGTCTTCCTCATTTATTCATTCAACTGCCGTTTTCTGGAACAACCTTCCTTCATACGTATTTTCTGAAAATTACAATGTACAGAAGTTCAAGTCCAATGTCAACAAATATCTTCTTTCGTCTTCTCAACCTCCAACCCAAGCACGGTACTAAGTACTATAGGTTCTAATACCTCTCGTGTTTGGGGTTCACATAAAAAAAAAAAAAAAAATTACCTAGTATTTCTCCTGCATTTGAGTCATTGGGAATGCTAAACTCAAACATGATGGAAGAGTGATCAGAAAAAAAGCTGCAGTGTTTAGAGGTCAGTTGAGGTTTGGGAAACTGTGGAATAAGAGATCCAGCAGTATGCATGTTTGTTTGTTATTTGGGTTTTAGGAACATTAGCAACCAAGTCCATATTGCTTCGGAATATGCGGTGGTCATTCCCTGACCTTTCCGCATCCTCCGTATTTGGTGGTGATGGGCTCGAATCCTGTTCTAATCAAGAAGCGTGTGCTACGCACTGCTGCTCCTTCCCACCTGGCTACAGAGGCGCCGGCAGTATGCATGATTTGCTGGACTAATCCAATTAACCTAAAGACTGTCAAGTTCTACAATGAGCTCATTATGTCTTGGCAAAGGCATGTTAAATATGCTTTTAATGAAAGTAAGAGTATTGGAGGTTAGGCTGGCTGCCATCCTTGCTAGGAGTTCATTCCTTGCATCTTCTGCAAGGTCAAGAGGTAGACACACAGGACAGATTTGGAATCATATGGGATTCTTTCTGAATGTTGCACATAGAACTTCAAAGTTATCTGATTTGCTCACCCAATGACTGGATTGTTTGTAACTTGATAAGCACAGTAAGGCAATGCCTCTGCAATATCTGTTATTTCTGGAGTTAGAGGAAAGAATGAGGCTGAACTATTTATTACATCCAGTTGTCTTTCATGTGATAACCAAGTTTCAGTTAAGAAGAACTCTTATTCAAACAGCAACATGATGATTTGTAGATGGTGTGGCTTATTGATGATGCTGCATACATTTTGTTTGGTAAAGGCATTTAAGAGGAATTTTTTGGACAGGTTAAGAAGGGGCAGTCATTGATTGGCTATCTTTGTCTTACAGTCAATTTTATTTGGTAAGATGAAGATGAGGTTTGATCTCTATTTTTTTTGATTTAGTGTTTCTGGTTGGCATTGCAAGTATCCAGTACTTCTTTTTCAATGCATGCATGACAAGTAATAACAAGAGAAGTATAACAAGGATATCTTGTTTTCAAAGAGTTCACAGAATGATCCCTATTTCTTATTTAAAGAATTAATATATGAAAATTCTCAATATGAAAATTTTCTATATGAAAATTCTCAACTTTATTTGAATGGAAATTATATGTGGTAAGTTGGCTGGATGGGCTGGTTTGACTTGGCTGGACCATGCTTGACATTTCCCTGACTTTTCCGTTCCTGTAAGCCCTCTGGGACTCTATTGTATGTACTAAACTTTCTTCAGAGGGCTCACTGACCACTGGTGTCCCTTCAAATTGGAATTAAGATCATATTGTTAGAAAGATCCTTGCTAAGTGACAATTTGTGCATGGGTAGGTCTATTATCAGCAACTTACTCTTATGACTAGAGGCAGAATCTTCTGTGATAATCATCATTTGTAGAAGTCTGAATTCAAATCATATTGTGTAGAGAAGAATTAAAGGAACAAACTTCAGCAGGAGGAAGTATGACCATCCAAAGAATTTTCAGCCAACTTAAAACACAATCAGCTCAAAAACAACCTTGTACAGACATTGCATGATAAAAAAAAGAAAAAAAAAAAAAAAAAAATGACAACTTTCCTAATAACCAGTTCGATTAAGGTTGGTTCACTTAACAGAACTGGTTTTAGGACCGAATGGGTTATTGAGTCAAACTGGTTAAGTGACAGTTTGACTCAATTCTACTCTTTAGTGGTATTTACTCAGATAATTCTGGCAGACTAATAATTATTATTAAGTTTCTTTATATTCACTATGCACAGAAGTTAATTGTATTCCAGCTACAGCCTTAATATAGTAGGAGACTGGCAGAATTACTTAACAAGCATAGGTCAATGTTGAAAAAAAACCACGAGTTAGGGTTGAATTTGAAAGTGTCTGAAATTCTGCAGGAGGGAGTATATATGTGAGCCTTGTCGATCAATTCGGCCCTGGAGAGATTGTGCAAGGCTCAGGTGGTAGAATTTTTCTCAGCCTGGTCTGTGCTTGTTAACAGGAGAGATTGATTCTACAGGGATGGGATACACTTAAATAGAAAGTGTGCAAGAATGTTTGCTGATGCTATCGAGGCAGAGTTAGGTGAGTTGGAAAACTGCTGGCTTGGGGGAGGGGGATATACAGGGGGTAACAAAGAGTAGAAACAGGTGCATGTATACTTGCATGTACACCAATGCTAGGAGTATAGCTAATAAATTTGATGAGTTTGAAGTGATAGTCAAAACATAAAAGGCAGATATTGTTGGGATATCAGAGTGTGTTGTCACATAGACATAAGCAGTGCAGAATTGGAATTTGGGGAGTACAATGTGTTCAGAAAGGACAGACAGGTCAGGAAGGGAGAAGAGGTTATGCTTTTAGTTAAGAAACACAAAATCTAAGGAAGTGCATCCAGTTGATGTTTGTGGACAATGCAATGTTGAGTCTGTTTGGTGTGACATGAGCACTGGGAAAGAAAAAATGCGAATGGGTGTGTTATAGGCCTAATGAATCTGATGAGTATAATGAGCAATTGTGCAGAAAAATGGAGTGGGTCAGTAAATCAGAGTGTGCTATAATGGGGGATTTTAATTTCCCAGAGATTGACTGGAATTTGTGGGTTGGTCACTCACACACTAGCAAGGCTTTTGTGGATTTATAGGATGATTGTTTTCTACAGAAGCATGTTCTAGAGGGAACTAGAGGGAGTAATACTCTTGATATGATTATCAGTAGCGATTCTTCATGCATTAAGAATCTGCAGATAAAGGACTACTAGGTGACAGTGATCACAGTGCACTGAAGTGGGATTTACTCAAAGAGATAACTACCATCACGGGTAAAGGGAAGGGTTTTTGCTTTCGTAAAGGTGACTACGGTGGTCTGAGTGGAATTTAAATTCTATACGGTGGGACCAACTGATGATGTTATCAACAGCAAATTCAAAATGGGAAACATTCAAAGTATTAATCTTGGAAGCTACTAGGTTTTTCATACCAACTTAAGAAATATTGTTCAAGATTAAGGCCTAAATGGATATCAGATGAACTAATTAGACATGTGGCAAAGAAGAAAAATGCATGCATTACATATAAATTAACAGTTGACACAGAAGCATATGATAGATAGATATAAACTGGTCTGTAACCAAGTCACAAAGGAGGTTAGGCAGGAGAAGGCAGATTACGAGAAATCTCTGGCAAAGGATGCAAAGAAAAACAGCAAAGAGTTCTTTACTTATGTAAACTCTAGAAGGAAGGGGATGAATCAGACTGGTTCACTTGATATTGATGGTTCAACTGTTGATGATCCTGATCAGGTAGCTAACAAATTGAATGAGTATTTTGCATCTATTTACACATGAGGAGTTATTCATGGATTGGAATGCCAGAGGTGTATTAAACTCTGGTAGTAAGCTAAATAATCTTGTAATAACTCAGAGTAAAGGGGAGAAGAAATTGTTGAAAATAAACACAAGAAAGGCAGTTGGGGTGGATTGAATTAATACAGTTATATTAAATGAGGAAGCAAAGGAAGTAAGCAAACCTTTAGCCATAATTATGAGAGCTTCCTTGGAATCAGGGGATGTACCCATGGACAAGAAAAGTGCAAATGTGACCCCAATCCACAAAGGAGGATCAAAGGAAGACAGAGGTAATTACAGACCTGTTAGTTTAACTTCTCTTCCGGGGAAATTAATGTAGGCACTGGCTAAAGAAGCATTGCAGGATCATCTAGACAAGACTTCAGTTACAGCTCGGACACAGCACAGGTTTGTTAAGTTGGAGTCTTGTCTGACCATTTTGATTGGATACTATGATATAGTCTCAAAGGATGCAAAGAATAATTTCGATATCATATATTCGGATCTTAGAAAGGCTTTTGAAACTGTTGCACATGGAAGACTGCTGCGCAAATTGGAGCAGTGTTGCACTGGAGGCAAATTGCTGCTATGGATGAATGGAAGAAAACAGAGTCGTAATCAATGGACACTGCTGTTCGTGGACTAATGTTATTAGTGGACTCTCCCAGGGTTCAGTGCTGGGTCCATTGTTGTTTTCTGTATTCATTAATTATATTAATGATGGTATATCAGGCTTAATGTCCAAGTTTGCAGATGATGCGAAGTTCGGCAGGGTTGTTAATGGCAGTACACTGCTGCAACAGGATCTAGAAAAGTTGAGCAGATGGGCCGAGAGGTGGCAACTGAAGTTTAACACTGACAAATGTATGGTACTGCATATGGGAAGTACCTTACATTTGTCAGTGTAAGGTACTGCATATGGGAAGCAGTAACCCGAGAGTAACTTATCAACTGTGTGGTATACTGCACTGACAATGGCAGAGAGTGAAAAAGGACCGGGGTGGGGGGGGGAAACATGCAGGCAGATACGAAGTTTTCTGATCAGTGCAAACAGTCTGCAAGAGTAGCTCATGGTGTCTTGTCAATGATATGCAGAAATTTTCCGAGCAGGAATAAGGAAGTTGTTGTTGTTATTTGGCTTTCAGGAGCATTACAACTGAAGCCATATTGCTCCAAGGATATGCGGTGGCCATTCCCTGACATTTCCGCATCCTCCATGACGCCTCTGTAGCCAGGTGGGCAGGAGCAGTAGTGTGTAGCACACGCTTCTTGATTAGACTGGGGTTCGAGCCCGTGACCACCAAATACGGAGGATGCGTAAACGTCAGGGAATGACCACCGCATATCCCCGGAGCAATATGGCCTTAGTTGTTAATGCTCCTAAAAACCAAATAACAACAACAATAGCATCCTCCATATTTGGTTGATAAGGAGGTGATTATCCCCTTGTATAAGGCAATGGTCAGGCCACACCTTCAGTACTGTATACAGTACTGGAGGCCACATTTTAAGAAGGAGGTAGAGCTTTTGGAACGAGTACAGAGATAGGCAACAAGATTAGTGAATGGAACAAAGGGTTGCTCTTACAAAGAAAGGCTTAAGTTTTGCAAATTACAGTGTCTGGAGACTAGGCACCTGCGAGGTGATCTGATGGAGGTGTATAAAGCCTTGAATGGTTTGAGCATGCTCGATGCTGATGGTATTCTTCCTCTTGCTCAGAATAATCGCCTGAGAGGGAATAAATTCAAATTCAAGAAAGACAGTTATAGGATAGATGTGCGGAAGTTTGCGTTTAGCCAGCGGGTGGTTGATTGTTGGAACAAACTTTCATCTGTCGTTGTAGAAGTTGATAGCTTAAACAGAATCAAGGCAGAACTAGACAAACATTTGGGGCGAGTGGATGGGTGAAATGAGAATGGGGTGTGTTTTTTTTTTTTTTTTTTGGCTGATGCTATATAAGCTTGCTTTCTTTAACATGTGCCCTTTCTAATGCTAATATTAATGCCTTAATATTAATTCTATACTTGCCTTTGTCTCTCATATTAGTGAAGTTTTTAGGTGAACAGAGTTGTACTAAACTTATATTCAAGTTTAGTTATAACCAAACATATCTTTTCCACTTGGTCTACGAACAATGATATGTCCAACTAGATCAGAGTTGATAAGCAGTAAAATTTTTTAATAATAATTTAAAAGCATAGAACATATTTTGAAAAAACATAATACACAAGAGACAATATTATTATATTTACTTACATTGCCATCCATCTGTTGTCCTGTGAGAAGTCTTATTCTTACCCACTTTTTATTAATAACTTCTAATTTTTCAACCTGAAGGAAAAAGGATTTAGACATATAGAATCTAAAAAAAAAAAAAAAAAAAAACTCACAACAGAAGCAGTGCAGCAAATGAAAATGAGGGAAAAAAAATCAAAATGCTCTACATTACCTGGTTTATTTTCAAATATAAGTACAGCATTGTGCTACTATAGATTTAGAGTTTTATAAAAATATATTTTTTTACCCCAGTTTTGTGGTCTGATTGTAGCTAATGCATAGCTACCAACTTTTGAATTTTGGAAAGCAGGAAATTTTAAAATCCATACTTTGGACTTGAAGTTAAATTTCACCGATCACATTTTATATTAAAATACATCCATAAGAATGTTTTTACAAGTATAGTATGCTTTCATACCTTAGCTTGCCTAGAATTTTTCTGATTGTGGATTTGTTTGGATAGAGACCAACTGATTATATTTGTTTTAAGAATGGTACTTTTTCAGACTTTACCATCTTCAGAAATGCTGAGCCAATTTTTGTTTATAACAATGGCTCTATTGTCTAGTCTTGGTTATCGAACATTTTAGCGAGCAGAGGATCTGAACTCAGTTTTTATTTTCCCCTCGTTGACTATCCTCTCATTCAGTATTGCTATATGACATTCTTAAAACATGAAGCACAAATTCAGATAATCTATTACATTTTAAGCTTACATATGAGCACTGGTCATACATTATATAGTCAGTTATACTATTCCCAACCAAGGTTCACTGTACTCAATTCTTTCTTCTTTCATAATACCATATGGTAGTTTCCCAGACTGAAATGGCAGAACTGATACTACAAAACATCTTTTTTTTTTTTATCTTCAGTAATACCAAGAAGTACTGAAAACTTGGCCAAAAAAAAACACTGGGAACTTGTGCACTGTGTAGTCATATGCAACACTACTTCTTTATTGAACAAAAGAACAGAATCATCAGTCTTATTTTAGACTCACCATGAACTTGGTGGTAGAATATACAATGCCTATGCCAGAATCATACTTCTCAGTTTAGTAAAGAAATGAAAAATTTAAAAACTGCTGATATAATATATTTACACATCAGAGTTGATAAGCAGAAAATGCTTATAATAATAATGAAAAAGCATAGAACATTTTGAAAGAACAGAACACACAGGAGACAATATTATTATATTTACTTACACTGCCATACATCTGTTGTCCTGTGAGAAGTCTTATTCTTCAACATTTCTTTGAGTAATGACATCAGTGAATGGATGTGGGATATGTTGAAATGAAGACTAAGGTTCGGATTTTTAAATCTTGGCATATGAGAGATCTGCAATATCTACCTAAGGTACTTCCCAGTTATATTTCAATGACTCATGATTTATCATTGTTGTTATTTGGTTTTTAGGAGCATTAGCAACTACGGCCATATTGCTCCGGGGATATGTAGTGGTCATTTCTTGACCTTTCGCATCCTCCATATTTGGTGGTCATGGGCTCGAATCCCAGTCTAATTAGGAAGCGTGTGCTATGCACTGCTGCTCCTGTCCATCTGGCTACAGAGACGCCTGATTTATCATGTTCCTACATATCTTAACTTGAATCATACTAATTTTGATCCCACTATGTTTTTAGGCTGGGTCGCAGAAGTGTACGGACGCATCTGCACGGAGCTCCACTTGATGTAAACGGCGGACGACGATATTGCGCGATCTTCGATTTAGGCAAGTATTAGAACATGGATTTTTCAGGTTTGAAGAGTATCACAGATGAAGGTAAGTAAATTAAGTCGGGCAAGAATAGTTTTTGTGATTGTATTTGCCTAGGCAGCAAAGGAAGTAAGCAATCCGTTAGCCATAATTATGAGAGCTTCCTTGGACTCATGGGAGGTACCCACAGACTGGAAATGTGAAAATGTAACCCCAATTCACAAAGGAGGATCAAAGGCTGACACAAGTAATTATAGACCTGTGAGTTTAACTTCTGTTCCAGGAAAATTAATAGAATCACTGATTAAAGAAGCACTGCAGGATCATCTTGACAAGAATTCAGTTATAGCTCAGACACAGCATGGTTTTGTTAAGGGAAGGTCTTGCCTCACCAATTTGATTGGATACAATGATGTAGTCACAAAAGAATTGGATGCTGGGAATAACTTTGATATTATATATTTGGATCTTAGAAAGGCTTTTGATACTGTTGCACATAGAAGACTGCTGCACAAATTGGAGCAGTGTGGCATTGGTGGCAAATTGTTGCTAGGGATAAAGGGATGGTTGAGTGGCAGATGACAGAGAGTGGTAATTAATGGACACTGCTCATCATGGACTAATGTTATTAGTGGAGTCACTCTGGGTTCAGTGTTGTGGTCATTGTTGTTTTCTGTATTTATAAATAATATTGATGATGGTATATCAAGCAATATTAAGCTGGTGTTGGCATTCAAGGTGAGCGGATGCGCTTAGTCAGGGCTCCTCAGTTAAGTGGTTTACTTTTCGATAGTGCTTTTAAATATTTGATTTATTTAGATATTGTTGGATTATTTTGTTATAGGTTTCCTGTAACAGTTTGATTTTAATAATATTATAGATATAATTTTTTAAAGTTAACTTTCATTGATATTTATTTAATTTTATAATGGTAGTTACGAGATCTGCCTTAAACACGTCACAGGGTATCATGACTCACTCGGAAATAGCCGATGGCGATTTACGTGTGAGTCATGATTTAATCCGTTGCGGAACCTGTGGAATGTTTTCCAAGGTCGACCTGGTGATTAATCCTACCTCATCTGAGGATTCTTTTCTTTGTGATTGATGTAAGGAGTGCACCGATCTTAAATTACAATTTGGTGCACTAATGGAACAATTTGAGTCCCTGAAAAAACGGGTGCTTGCCTTCGAGAATAATGCATCTGCGAACTCGTCAGGAACCCAAGACTCCAGCAATATACCAAGTGATGCACGCCCGATTCAAGCCTCTAAACAGAAAAACCAAGTGCAAACTACTCTGGCTAAAAAGGACATTGTTTTATTAAGCGACTCCATTGTAAGGGAAACGGGGAATATTTTTTGTAATAAGGATAGGTGGAGTAGAACCAGGGTATGTCTGCCGGGAGCAACTATTGATGATGTCACCAACCGATTGTCAGATTTTAAAGGGGGTAAAGAGAATATTATTATTCATGTGGGGACTAATGATATTAAACGTACACGATCTGACGATTTGTTGGAAAAATACAGGACCATGCTGAGATAATGCCGTGAGCTAGGCCATAATGTCTATATGTCTGCAATTCTGCCCAGACATGACAGGAGGGATTATATGTTAAGAGCCTTGTGGATTAACTCAAGGCTTGAAGGAATCTGCAAGGCTTCAGGGGGAAATTTTTATCAGCATGGCCCACACTTGTAGGTAGAAGGAATTTGTTTTGTAGAGACGGGATACACTTAAACAAAGGTGGTGCAAAAGTTTTTGCCAGTATTATTGATATCTTAAAGGTTCAGGGAAACTGCTAGCTAGGGGGGATGTGGGTAATACTGACATGCGTTTATCTGATAATATTGGTCAAAGTAACTCTTGCACATACCTTAAGAGTTCTTATCTGCTACCCCAACTGGATGTATTATCTAGATGTTCTGGGGGCAGAAACGTTTCACATGAGTGGGAAGCTAATATCAGGGAAGAGAGCCTAAAAAAATTCAAAGGTTGTGTTAGGGTTGTTAAATATACAAGGACAGTAAATCTTAATTGTTTATACAGTAACGTTAGAAGTGTCGTCAATAAAATGAGCGAATTCGAACTGCTGGTTAAAACAAGTAACACGGACATAATAGGGCTTACAGAGACGTGGTGCCACCCGGAAATTGGGGATGATGAGTTTAAGTACGGCTTGTATAATGTATTTAGGAAGGATAGGGTAGATAGAAGGGGTGGTGGGGTAATGCTTCTTATCAGAAGCAGCCTGAGTGCGACGATAGCTTTCCCGGATTCAGACATTTCACACGCTAGTATAGAGTCTGTATGGTGTGAGATAGTTGGAAACAAAGGTATAATGCAAGTAGGAGTAATCTACAGACCAGGTGATTGTGAAGATTGTGACGAAAGCCTCTACATGCAAATGAAATGGGCAAGTAAGCGTCAATGTCTTATTATGGGTGATTTCAATTTGCCTCTAAATGATTGGAGTAAATGGGAAGGAAACTCGACATAGGGAACAAAATTTTTAAATCAACTAGATGACTGTTATTTGTATCAACATGTCAAGGAAAGTACTAGAGAAAAGAATATCCTAAACCTCATCATCACCCATGAATCAGATGACATAACAGGGATGACAGTAGAAGAACCAGTAGCAGGAAGTGATCACGGAGTTCTACGGTGGATATATATTTATTGTTCGGATATATATATATATATATATATATATATATATTTTTTTTTTTTTGGCTGGTGCAGCATAAGCCATAGGCTTTCTTGCACCATGCGGCCATTACTAATGTCCAAGTTTGCAGACGATACATAGAGCGATACACATATATCGCTCCCAGGGTACACCGTATTTTCATTAGTAGCATTAGTTAAATTCGATACTTATATGTATACTTACTATATTCTACACATAAAAATAATTTTATGTATACACTGTGGTTGTAGAGTACCTTTGCGCTTGCAGTGTCCCTGATCCATAATTCATATTATCGTAATTCTAATCCCTCTAAATCTTAATTTTTTTTCCCCTACACATACCATACAGCTTCTATATTTATTTTTTATTTTTATTTTTATTATTTGTAATTATATATATATACTTGAAACTGTTACAAAAATAAAATAAAATTTGTGAAAATTTTAAATTATACAATTTAAAAATACTATATGACAGATTATTTTTCTACCAACTAGCATTAGGAGAGGCATATGATGCATGAAAGCAAGAAAGAAAGCAAAAAAAAAAAAAAACCTTCCTATTTCACCCAAACATTCTGTCCAAAAGTTAGTCCAGTTCATCCTTGAATTTATTTAAGCTATAAACTTCCAACAACAACTGATGCAAGTTTGTTCCAGCAATCAACCACCTGCTGGCAAAAGACATATTTCTGCGCCTCTATTCTACAACTGTCTTTCCTCAATTTGAATTTATGTTCCCTCAGGCAAGTAATCTGGGCAAGAGGAAGAATGCACAGAATTGAGCATTGAGCTTGCTGAATCAATTCAAGGCCTTACATACCTCAATCAGATCATCTAGCAGGTGTCTAGTGTACAGACATTGCAATTTGCAGAACTTAAGTGGTTCTTGGTAAGAGCAACCCTTTGTTGCCATCACCAATCTCGTTGCCCTTCTCTGTACTCGTTCCAGTAGCTCTACATATTTCCTAAAATGAGGCCTCCAGACTCGTATGCAGTACTCAAGGTATGGGACCACTGCATTATACATGAGGATAATTACCTCCGTAACTATGCTGGCAAAATTCCTTTATATCATTGACCCCATGAGCTGCTCTGGCTGCCTGTCTGCACTACTCAGAAAACTTCATATCTGACTGCACAGGTCCTTTTCATTCTCCACTACCCTGAGTGTAGTATCACACAGTTGGTAGATTACCCTGGGGTTACTTCTACCTATATGCAGTACTTTGCATTTGTCAATGTTAAATTTCAGTTGCCACCTCTCAATCCATCTCCCCAACTTTTCTAGATTAATCCAGAAATACAGAGTCCCCGACATATGTAAGAGATATGTTCCAGGACTTCTTACTTCATTGAATTTTACGTAACTCAGGAATGACTAGTAACATATTGCTGTTATATTACTGACAAATCTGAATTCAGTGGAATACTTGTTAATGTTCGACCATTTTCATACATTCTTATTAGCTTAATTTTCTGATCCAAATCAATTGCCTTACATTTCTTTGGTAGATTTAGGAGTACCGCTGTCACTTATTCTCTTAGTCGGCACCATGATAACAGTCAAAATGAAATTCTCTCTAAAGAACTTCACAGAGTTAAGGCAAAAACTCACTATTATCACCCCGCTCGAGCTCACATTTTACTAAAGCACATTCCTGGAAGTCACCAAAAAACAATAAAAACAATTTGCACTTTCCGTTTTATTGAGCTTTTCTGTTAGTGCAATAAACAGGTAGTAAACTCTATCTTATTGCATTTGTGATGATAGCGATAGTGAAATTCTGTGTTTTTACGTTATTATGGTGAAGTGTGTTCCCCTTCATTAAAATCTTGTCACATATAAAAAAAAAAAAAAAAAACATAATTCTAAGAATTTTCTCCTCTTTCCTATTCTTTTGCTTGTTACTCCAATCTCACTTGTGCAATTTGTGCATGCATTCATCGTCGTTGATTGCTTATTAATTTTTTTTTTGTTGTTTTAAATATTACAATCCTAAAAAAAAAATAAACAAATAAATAAATAAAAAAAATTTTAAAAATTGACTAAAAGCAAATTTATGTAAATCTGTAGTTGCGTAAGTCGGGGACTTACTATATCGAAAAATTTTCAGCAACCTACGTAACAAATATGGCAATAGATAAAAAACTGAACACGTACTACTCGTGTGTCCAATGTTCCCCTTTATTTTTTGCAATGTCGATTTTAAATCTAATAGCTTCCCTTTATTTTTTATAATGTCACGTATGATATTGCTTTGGTCACCAAGATTATAACGGTTCCTTAGAGATTTAACGGATGCACCGTTTTCAAACTTTTGAATAATTTCATCTTTGTTTAACTGAAAGCGCAACTCTTCTGCATTTACCCAACATTTTCATGATTTCTGAACAAAAAAAAATTTACATTACTATAAAAAAAAATTTACATTCCTGACATAAATAGCGAAACAAAATTTGTCTTTTTACAGTGTGGTGGAACACAACAATCGACGTGATGCACTAAAACAAACTAAACATTTGGGTTTTTTTTTTTTTTTTGAGTGGTGGGTGTGAAGACAGTGGGGGTTGCAAGATAATAGGCACATTAATCTCCCAATAACACCGGTTCTTGTTGCTTATTTACAACTTGCAAAATATCTGTATATACCTAATATAGTATTACTTGAATTTTGATTTCTGGTTGATTTTTTTTTTTTTTTTTTTTTTAATTTGGAGTCTTGAAATGTCCCGGTAAATTGAGAGAGTCTGCTGTACTTAGTACCGTGCATGGATTGAAGGTTGAGAAGATGAAAGAAGTAACTTGTTAACATTTGACTTTATTTTTTGCAGACTGTTATTTTCAGGAAATACGCATAAAGGGAGACTGTTTCAGAAAATGGAAATTGAAGGAATAAATGAGAAAGAAGAAAAGTTGGTTCTGTGAGTTTGAGGTTTTTAGTAAAAGGATGCTGACTGAGGTAGCAGCAATTGTTTGGAGTGGTTTGAAAATGACCAAGGATTATGGAAGCTAATTCAGAAAGACAGTGTCCATGAAAGTATCTACAGAAAACACATGCAGTAGAAACAAAACTACTATGAGAAAAAGAGGGAAAGCCTTCATTAGAGATGGGTCATTAATTAACCTAAATGTCCTCTTGCGAATGGACTCTAGAAACCTGCGTGGTTTGAGGATGCCACCCTAATGTGGGAACAACATTCCATTCTAGGGAAGATTTAAGATTTCTACTGGGTGAGTAGCTGTTTGGAAGAAAAGTAATGCTGAAAGTAAAAGAAAACCAGTTTTTTAGTTGCAGAGGAAACAATATTTGTCAAGTGCTTACACCAAGAACAATTAGAAGTCGAGATAATCCCTAATAAAATGTGACCTTGTATAGAAATCTTGAGTGTTGTAGAAAATAAGCATAGGAGCAGAAGAATCAATTTTGCAAGATATAAGACAGGACTGAGTTTTAGAAGAAATGAAATCAACAAGTTATCTTTGCACTGCAAAAACCTGGAGATCAGCATTTAAGGAACTGGCAGTGGACATTCAAAAAGTTGAAACTGTTTGTGTGCACAAGGTTACTCAAACTGGAAGTAAATAGAAATAGTATTTTCCATATAGTGCAAGGAAGCAACAGGCTTTGGCTGCACTGGGGGGGGGGACAACCAAGTAGATAAAAACCCACAAATCATATGCTTCCCTTTTCATACAGGCGAGTATCCAGTAGACCTCTGAATTCGCTCAAACTGTCAGCCTTAACTATCTGTGTGGGCAACTTGTTCCAGCTAGCAACAACTCACTGGCTAAAAGAAAACTTCCTACAATCTGATCTAAACCTCAAGCACTGCAATTTGAATTAATGAACCCTAGTTCTGAAATTGTTTAGAACATAGTGTAGTGTTAATTGTAAAGCAGCACCAGAGATTTTCCCTACTCCACATCAGGCAAACTGAT
Organism: Mastigoproctus giganteus; assembly: GCF_048544385.1. NCBI lineage: Eukaryota > Metazoa > Arthropoda > Arachnida > Uropygi > Thelyphonidae > Mastigoproctus > Mastigoproctus giganteus. Next base: position 65,160,473 of record NC_143584.1, on the reverse strand, counting down.
AAATACAACAATCTGTGAAGATTTATGCAGGGTAGTGAGTGTTCGTGTATTATTAATGTGGGGTTGTGTTGTTCATCCAGCCGCTGAAGTGAACATGCCATCCTGCCCCGGAGATGGAAATTGAAGGATAGCAGTGGGGGTTACCCACTAGGCAAAGGGGAGGGAGAGAACAACAAATTCAGGTGGTAGGAATGAAGGATCATAGGCATAAGAACTAGTAGGATATTTTGAAAGGTGGTGCAAAAAAAAACCCCACAGCAGAACGTCGATTATCCGAACCACTGCTGCCCCCCCGCCCCCAAATTACATTATCTACTTTTAGTGCACTGGTTCTGATACTGAAATACTACTCCTGCCTCTTGATGCATCTGTTTCCGATTACTTATTTGAAGATATATGCAGTATAGCATAGAAATAGTCTTAATTTGTTACAAGTATTGGCATTAACTACTGTGTGTACCCAGGACAGTCTCCAGAGACCTTGTTGCATCATTGCCTGTCGTATTATTGTACATTGTGAGTACTGGAGTATGGTGGGGGTTAGCTTTCACTCAGCCTGCTGTGAGCCTCTGCAGTGTGAGGTTATTTGAGGCATTTTGCTTATAATCACCCAATGTTTGAGTTTTTGTTTGTGGCTATTTCAAATTGAAATAATGTGTCATTTTGCTGTTTAGTTTTAATACTTCCGCCTCTTTGTGTTAATAATTGCATCTACAGGAAAAAGAAACCGTAATTTGTTGTCAATAGAAGATATGATAACAATTATTAATAGACTGGAAAAGGGCAAAACCGGTATATTTCTTGCTAAGATTTTTAACAAAAATAACAAAGCTAAGATTTCAAAATGAAATTCTGAAGTTTACTTCAAAGTTAGACAGACAACGAACATGGCTCTAAAAAACAGAAACTATGAAAAAGCTAGTAATGAGAAATAAGACGCTGTTTATTTATGGTTTCTACAAAAGAGCAGTCAAGGTGAACCCATTTATAGACCTATGTTATGTGAAAAAGCATTACAATTGAATCAAAATTTTAAAAACCCATTTGAATTTAAAGTCAGCACAGGATAGCTGAAAAATTTCAAATCTCGCCACAGTATAAGGGAGCTTGAAATTCAAGGAGAAGTTTTATCAGGCGATGTCCCAGAAGCAGAAGCTTTTAAAGAGTCTTGCTTGAAAATGGCAGAGGAAGAAGATTTTCCAAGGATGACATTTACAATGCATATGAAACTGGTCTTAATTGGAAGTCACTCCCTCGTATATCACTTGCATCACAACACGAAATGGCAAAACTTCAAAGCTTTCAAAAAAAAACAGCATGTTACAGTTATGGTGCAAGCAAATGCAAGTAGACACCATGTTTTACCATTGTTGGTGATTGGGGAATCCAAGATGTTCTAAGGTGCAAAGCACCTATCAGTACGATATAAAGGACAGAAAAAATCTTGAATGAATTCCAACATTTTTTTTCGGATTGGTTTAGCCAAGATTTGATTCCAAGTGTGACAAGGCATCAAGAAAATGAGTGTAAAGCTGGTAAAGTTTTGTTTATTATGGATAAGGCACCAATCCCACCATCCTCTTATAAAAATTAATTCATTGTCAAGTTTTTACTGCCAAATGTTACAGCCCTACTGCAGCCAATGGATCAAATCTTCTTCCTTAAAGAAAAACTAAAAAAAGATGTACTAAAAACAAGTCTGGCGTCACTTGATGCTACCAGAGGGAGATGAAGAGAGTGTGGTTGAGTTTTCAAAGAAGCTCAACATTAAGGATTGTTGCTACACGTTATCAGATGCCTGGAACATGTTGTCAGAGAGAAATCTGAAAAAAAAGAATGGCATAAACTTTGGGAGTGCTGCCGAGGAAGTGGTCACACATGTACAAGATTTGAATGAAGATGTAGGTGAGATTGTAACTTTATTTCAAGGCTTTCCCGGGTTTTACAAGTGTGGACAAGATGATGCAGAGGCATGGTTAAACAACGATGATGATGATGATCCTGGTTATTCATATGTTAATCAATGAAGAATGTGCTGATTTTAACCAAGGTGATTCTGATGACAAAGAAGAGGGAGCAAGCCCACTCATGTGGAGGCCTTTCACTGGCTATAAACTACAATGGTATGGTGTGGGCAACTGTCTGAATGCAGTTCTATGGAGTATTGCCATTAAGAGGATGAGAGACCTCACTGTGAAAACAAAGACAATCTTGCATGGTTCAAAGAAAAATTCAAGATTACATATTTTAAAAAATAAACCTTCCAAAGATTCATTAAACTCTTATTTGTGTTTGCTTATTTCTATTTATGGGTGTGTTTTTTGTTTTTTTTTATGAAAACCACAAACACGTGAGGTATTAGACTTGAACTTCTGTAGATAGTAATTTTCACGAAATACATAAGAAGGAACGTTGTTCCAGAAAACGGCAGTTGAATGAATAAATGAGGAAGATGAAAAGTTGGTTCTATGAGTTTTGAGTTGGACAGTAAATGTATGCTGGCTGGTGGCAGTGCCACATGTTTGGACTGTTTTGAAAGAGAGAGCGAGAATTACAGAAGCCAATTCAGAAGAACAGTGTCCATGGAAGTATCTGTAGAAAAGACATGCAGCAGAAACAGTACATCTATGAGACAGAGAGTAGAGAGAATCCATTAGAGATAAGTCATTAATTAATCTAACTGCCCTCTTCTGAATGGAATTTAGAAGCCTGAGAGAGGTTTTGTGGGCACAGCCTCGGATGGGAACAATATTCCATGGTAGAGCAAATTTGCAATTTGTACAGAGCGAACAGCTCTTTGGAAGAAAAGTAATACCGAGAGCAAAAGAGAAAACCAAGCAGAAGAAGCCTTTTTCCGAGATATAAGACAGGATTGAGTTTTAGAAGAATTTAAATAAACTAAGTTGTCTTTGTCCCACTGGAGAATTACCAGGAGATCGGCATTTAAGGAATTGGAAGCAGATATTTGAGACGTTGAAGCTGATTGAACAGGGAAAGTTTTCGCAAACTGGAAAGTGGACTTCAATGTGATACCATAGGGAAAACTATGCATAGGATTTCTGGTCAATGGAAGAAGGTCATTAATATACAAGAGGAAAAGAGTGGGGGGGGGAAAGAACTGAGCGGACAGAGAAAACTGGATGACCAATTACAAAAAACAGTTGGCAAACCATAAGATGGAATCTTGTTTTGAACATTTATGCCAAACACGATTGAAAGCCTTTGAGATATCAAGAACACCAGTTGTATTTTAACAAACTTTTCCATTGAATTTGTCCATAAATAGGTAACACAGCCAGAATATCACCAGTGGATCGACACTGATGGAATCCATACTGGCGATCGTGATCAGACAAAGTTTCTAGCTATATGATATATTCCTAGGTATATGTATAGGATATGAGCAAATTTCCAAGCAGAAGGAAAAACACCTCTGGAATAAGAAAGTGAAAAGAGGTAGCAAAGAACAGGATTAAGTTCGGGTGAAAAGGTTTTGAAAACAAGTGGAGAAATACCATCAGGACCTAGAATTTTCTTAGCATCAAGATTCGTCAAAATCCTTCTGACATCCTTTTGATGGAAGGCCACAGGAGGCATTGAATGGAGCATTTTGGGAATGGTGGGAGGTCTTTTACCAAGATCGTTAATACACAAGTTGGAAAAAAATAGGATGCTAGCTGGTTGGCTTTATCCTTGGCTGAAGTGACAACGGAATCATCTGGTTTTGACAGAGGTGGGAGCAAAGATGGGCGAAAGTTGCAGCCAATAGACGGCAAGAGACCAGAAAGCTCAGCTACCATTAGGGCAAGATGCAAGTTTTCTATTTATTTATCGTTTATGGTTCAAATGTAAAAGAATGTTATTCTTCATCATTATCGACTAAATGCACACTTGTTGGGTTTGTTACACAAGGAGTCGTCATCCTCAGAAATGTTTCAAGAGGCATTTGTTTCCAAGATAATCTCTTTTAATTATAAATTTCACAATTGCATGCATAAGCATTTTTTAACAGCACAAAACAAAAATTGCAACTAACACGATTCGCGTGGAGTAACAAGTTTACGAAGCTTAAAAAAAAAAAAAAAAGGAATGAAGAGAAGATTCTGAAAATTTATTACTTTTTTTATACGACTGAAGATTTCAGTAAAAGGGAAACACATTTCACCAGAATAACGTAAAAACCGCACAAATCCAGCTATCAGTATTTTTGCAAATGCAAGAAGATAGAGTATACTACCCGTTTATAATTGCTTGCACTAACAGAAAAACCCAATAAACCGGAAAGTGCAAATTGTTTTTATTGTTTTATGGTCATGACCTCCAGAAATGTGCTTTAGAAAAATATCATAAAGGCATTCAAAATTGATTCTTGTAACAGAACATATGATAGCGATGAAAGTATAATGCCTTTTAATGATTTGAATTGGTAACTAATACAATTTACAAACCATGCTCGCAACCTTTTATGTGGCCTTAAAGTCACGCTCGTGACCTTAAAAATGACATTTTACAGAGATAAATAGCTTAGTTATACAATGAAAATATCAACTTCTGAGATCGTAAAAAGAATTACCAAAAAACAATGTGTTATTGGGTTCACATTATGATATTTTAATGATACGATGGTGTCTTTGGAACGGATTAATATCATAAAGCTGTGTGCACTGTATTGTATAGCTATGCATGTGGTTTGAAATGCAGTATTTATGAATGTTTAACATTCATTTTTTTGCAATTAATGTTCATATTTTCAATTTTGTTGTACTTGATACTTGAGGGGAAAAAAACTTGTAAACCCTAGAACTTGAAAAGCAAGAACTGCCTGTATTCAAATTTTTACAATTGTCTAACCTTGCTTAATTCTCTAGCAAACTCAGCAAAAGCTTTATTCCATTCTCTATTCTTAAACAACTCACTCCCGGTATATGAGTCGGAGCCAATCTGCCTAATTAACATATTCCTTGGTAAAATATGCTCTGTATCCTCTACCATCCCACAAATACACATTGGATTTTCTTCTACATGAAGCTTTACCAGTCTTTTCTTTAACCCATGTGCAGTTATTAACACTGTTTGGAACATTCCAAGACCAGATCAAGATGAAATTTCTTTCATAGTTTTCATCCCACTCATATCTGGTGAGTATGGGCTTGGCACAGCCAGGGTCCTGAGTGCTGGATATCATCATTCTTCTCTCTATTTGTGATTCCCTTCTCTCTCTCTCTCTCTCTGGGTAACTCAGGAATTTTTTTTTTTTTTTTTCTGAGTTGGTGCAACAAAAGCCTCAGGCTTCCTTTTAGCATTAGTAGAGGCAAATAATGCAAGAAACCAAGCTTATGCGGCATCAGTCGGAAAAAAAAAAACAAAAAAAAACTTCCATTTCACCCCTCCGTTCGTTCGAAATACCTGTCCAGCTGAGCCTTAAATTTATTTAGGCTATCAACTTTCACAACAAGGGATGGAAGTCTGTTCCACCAACCAACTACCCACTGGCTAAAGAAAAATTTCTGGACATCTATCCTACATCTGTCTTTCCTCAATTTGAATTTATGCCCTCTCAGGTGATTATTCTGAGCAAGAGGCAGAATCCCATCAGCACTGAGCATGCTCAAACCATTCAAGACTTTATACATCTCTATCAGATCACCTCACCGGTGCCTAGTCTCCAGACACTATGATTTGCAAAACTTAAACCTTTCTTCGTAACAGCAACCCTTTCTTCCATTCACTAACCTTTCACTAACGCTTCTCTGTACTCGTTCCAGCAGCTCTACATCCTTCTTGAATTGAGGCCTTCAGACCTGTATACAATACTCAAGGTGTGGCCTGACCACTGCTTTATACAAGGGAATAATCACCTCTTTATCGCTGCTAGAAAAATTCCTGTATATCATTGATAAGACACCATGAGCTACTCTTGCAGCCCGTTCGCACTGCTCAGAGAACTTCATATCTGCCTGCACAATTACCCCCAGGTCCTTTTCATTCTCTCCCACTGTCAGTGTAGTACCAGAGTTGATACATTGCTCTGGGGTTGCTGTTTCCCATATGTAGTACTTTACATTTGTCAATGTTAAACTTCATTGCCACCTCTCAGCCCATCTGCTCAACCTTCCCAGATCCTGTTGCAGCAGCATAGCGTCAGTAGTATCTTTAACAACCCTGCCAACTTTTATTTCTTCTGCAAACGTGGATATCAAGCTTGATATACCATCATCAATATTATTTATAAATACAGAAAACAATGGACCCAACACTGAACCCTGAGGGACTCCACTAATAAGATTAGTCCACGATGAGCAGTGTCCATTGATTACCACTCTTTGTCTTCTCTCCCTCAGCCACCCCTTTATCCACAGCAGCAATTTGCCTCCAATGCCACACTGCTCCAATTTGTGCAGCAGTCTTCCACGTGCAACAGTATCAAAAGCCTTTCTAAGATCCAAGTATATAATATCAAAGTTATTCCCTGCATCCAGTTCTTTTGTGACTGAATCATAGTATCCAATCAAATTGGTCAGGCAAGACTTCCACTTAACAAAACCATGCTGTGTCCGAGCTATAAATGAAGTCTTGTCTAGATGATCCTGCAGTGCTTCTTTAACCAGTGCCTCCATTAATTTTCCTGGAACAGAAGTTAAACTCACAGGTCTATAATTACTTGTGTCAGCCTTTGATCCTCCTTTGTGAATTGGGGTCACATTTGCACATTTCCAGTCTATAGGTACCTCCCCTGAGTCCAAGGAAGCTCTCATAATTATGGCTAAGGGTTTGCTTACTTCCTTTGCTGCCTCCTTTAATATAACTGGATAGATCCCATCCACCCCGGGTGCCTTTCTTGTGTTTATCTTCAACAGTTTCTCCTCCACTTTACTCCCAGTTATTTCAAGATTCTGTAGTTTACTGCTAGAGTTGAATACACCTCTGGCATTCCCCTTGCTGAATAACTCCTCATGTGTGAATGTCGATGCAAAATATTCATTCAGTTTGTTAGCTACCTGAGCAGGATCATCAACAGTTGACCCATCGATATCAAGTGGACCAATCTGATTCAAACCCTTCCTTCTAGAGTTTACATAAGTAAAGAACTCTTTGCTGTTTTTCTTTGCATCCCTTGCCAAAGATTTCTCGTAATCTGCCTTCGCCTGCCTAACCTCCTTTGTAACTTGGTTACAGATCAAGTTGTATCTATCTTAGGCTTCTGTGTCACGTGTTAATTTGTATGTATTTCATGCATTTTTCTTCTCAGCCATATGTCTCATTAGTTCATCTGACATCCACTTAGGCCTAAAGCCTGAACAATATTTCTTAGTTGGTATGTAAAACCTAGTAGCTTCCAAGATAAGTTCTTTGAATGCTTCCCATTTTGAATTTGCTGTTGGTAACATCATCAGTTGGTCCCACTGTATAGAACTTAAACTGTCTCAGTCCATCGTAGTCGCCTTTACGAAAGCAATAACCCTTCCCTTTACCCCTAATGGTAGTTACCTCTTTGAGTAAATCCCACTTCAGCACACTGTGATCACTGCCACCTAGGGTTCATTTACCTGCAGATTCTTAATGCATGAAGAATCACTACTGATAATCAAATCAAGAGTATTACTCCCTCTAGTTGCCTCCCGAACATGCTGATGTAGAAAACAATCATCCAATAAATCCACAAAAGCCTTGCTAATGTGTGAGTGACCAGCCCCCAAATTCCAGTCAATATCTGGGAAATTAAAATCCCCCATTATAAGACCCTCTGATTTACTGGCCCACTCTATTTCCCCGTACAGTTTCTTATTATACTCATCAGAGTCATTAAGCCTATAGCACACTCCTACTCTCAATTTTGATCTCCCAATGCTTATGTCACACCAAACTGACTCGACACTGCACTGTCCAGCGATGTTGACTGGCTTCACTTCCTCCGTTTTTATGTATTTCTTAACTAATAGCATAACCCCTCCTCCCTTCCTACCCTGTCTATCCTTTCTGTAGACATTGTACTACCCAAATTTCAGTTCTGCATTCCTTATATCTGTGTGACACCACGTCTCTGAAATCCCCACAATATCTGCCTTTGATGTTTTGAACAATACCTCAAATTCATCAAATTTATTTACTAAACTCCTAGCATTGGTGTACACGCAAGTATACGTGCACCTGTTCTTTTTCTTAGCTACCCAAACACAACCTATGTGTTTATTTGTACTCCAATGATTCCCAGCAGTCTCTGAAATATCCTGCATCTTATTTTCCAGGCTGCGGCTCATTCCAATAGAAGCAGTGCAAGAATCAATTTCACCTCTGCAGTGGCTACTGTTAATCTATTAGTCCTCGTATCCCCCCAATCTAGCAGTTTTCCGACCCACCTAACACTGCCTCGATAGCATCAGCAAACATTCTTGCACCCTTTCTATTTAAGTGTTTCCCATCCCTGTAGAAGCAGTCTCTCCTGTTAACAAGTACGGACCACGCAGAAAAAAATTCTACCCCTTGAGCCTTGCACAATCATTCCAGGGACGAATTGATCGACAGGACTCTCATCATATACTCCCTCCTATCGTGTCTGGACAGAATTGCAGACAATTTCAAATTCAACCCTAATTCACGGCTTTTTTTCAACAGTGACCTATATTTCCACATCTCCAGTCTGTGGGAACCTCCCTTGAGTCCAAGGATGCTCTCATAATTATGGCTAAGGGTTTGCTTAGTTGCTTTGCTGCCTCCTTTAATATAACTGGATAGATCCCATCCACCCCAGGTGCTTTTCTTAGGTTTAACTTCAACAATTTCAACATTTTATAATATAAGAGATATAATATTAAATATGCCAAAAATGCATCTGTAAAAGAGCGTTATAGTAATTTGTGAAAGCATTAAAATCAGATATGGGTTATACTATAAGATTATTACAGCATTATAGTTATACAGCATTATAGCGAATCAGCGTAAAGTGAACCACATTATAATGAAGGCCTGCTGTACAGGAATTTTTCTAGCAGGGATAAGGAGGTGATTATCCCCTTGTATAAAGCAATGGTCAGGCCACATCTTGAATACTGTAATCAGATTTGGAGGCATCATTTTAGGAAGGATGTACAGCTGTTGGAAGAAGTACAGAGACGGGCAACGAGATTGGTGAATTCAACAAACAGTTACCCTTATGAAGAAAGGCTTAAGTTTTGTAAATTGCAGTGTCCAGAACACTGTGAGGTGATCTGATTGAGGTGTATAAGGCTTTGAATGGTTTGAGCAAGCTCAATGCTTATGTGATTCTTCCTCCTGCCCAATTTACTCGCCTGAGGGGACAAATTCAAAACGAGGAAAGACAGTTGTAGAATAGATGTGTGGAAATTTGCTAATAGTTAACCCAAAGCCACCCAAGTACATCTATCAGTATAAATGTTGACTGTTCACAACATTTATACTGTCAGTGACTGCTCCCAAAAGGAAAAACTTACCCACTTAGAGCTGACTGATGACCCAAACTATACCTGTGGCAAGAGTGAATACTGGGCACACATTCTTTATGAATGTATAATTTATGACATACCAAGAACACAGTTAATAGCAGAAATTAGCCCACTACCCAGGGAACCAGAATACTTATTTATAATAGAAGAAAATTATTATAAAGCGTTCACAAGCTTCATGCAGAAAGCATTTGAAATCCAAAGAAATATCCACAGATGGGTATTACAGCCTATTAAAATGCACTAATTGTTTGATGTTTGTGGAGCAGTCAGGTATGGGACATGATGCAGCCATGGGGGATGTCTTTGTGTGTGCGCGATGCAAGGAGTGTAAGGAAATCAGGCGACAACTCAGCATTGTTATGGGCCTATATGAGAGCTTCAAGGACAGGGTGGATGCCCTTCAAGCGTTAAAAGTGAGGGGCCCAACAAGCTCTCAGCTGCCCACACCAATGCCAGAGCTTGCACTTGGTCATCGCGCAACACAGCGGCAACCCCCAAGGCAGAATGTGCTGGTCCAAAGGAACTAGTAGTTGTTGGTGACTATTGTCAGGGAAACGGGAAACATGCTTTGTAAAAAGGATAGGTGGAACAGGACCAGGGTATGTCTGACAGGGGCAAAGGTTGATGACGTTGTAGAGCGGATATCATCTTTTCCTTAAAAGATGATATCCTTAAAAAATGATATCCGCACAAAAGGTGATATAGTTGTACACGTTGGCACTAATGATATTAAGAGTAGGAGACCGGCAGAATTACTTAACAAGTACAGGTCACTGTTGAAAAAAAGCCGTGAATTAGGGTTGAATTTGAAAATGTCTGCAGTTCTGTCCAGACACGATAGGAGGGAGTATATGATGAGAGCCCTGTCGATCAATTCGGCCCTGGAAGGATTGTGCAAGGCTCAAGGGGTAGAATTTTTTTCAGCCTGGTCTGTACTTGTTAACAGGAGAGACTGCTTCTACAGGGATGGGATACACTTAAATAGAAAGGGTGCAAGAATATTTGCTGATGCTATCGAGGCAGTGTTAGGTGGGTCGGAAAACTGCTAGATTGGGGGGGATACAAGGACTAATAGATTAACAGTAGCCACTGGCAGAGGTGAAAGTGATTCTTGCACTGCTTCTATTGGAATGAGCCACAGCCTGGAAAATGAGATGCAGAATAGTTCAGAGACTGCTGGGAATCATGGGGGTACAAGTAAACACATGGGTTGTGTTAGGGTGGCTAAGAGGAAGAGCAGGTGCATGTATACTTGCGTGTACACCAATGCTAGCAGTTGAGTAAATAAACTTGATGAATTTGAGGTATTGCTCAAAACATCAAAGGCAGATATTGTGGGGATTTCAGAGACGTGGTGTCACACAGACATAAGGAATGCAGAACTGGAATTTGGGGAGTACAATGTCTACAGAAAGGATAGACAGGGTAGGAAGGGAGGAGGGGTTATGCTATTAGTTAAGAAATACATAAAAACGAAGGAAGTGAAGCCACTCAACATCGCTGGACAGTGCAGTGTCGAGTCAGTTTGGTGTGACATAAGCATTGGGAGATCAAAATTGAGAGTAGGAGTGTGCTATAGGCCTAATGACTCTGATGAGTATAATAAGAAACTGTACAGGGAAAGAGAGTGGGCCAGTAAATCAGAGAGTCTTATAATGGGGGATTTTAATTTCCCAGATATTGACTGGAATTTGGGGGCTGGTCATTCACACGCTAGCAAGGCTTTTGTGGATTTATTGGATGATTGTTTTCTACATCAGCATGTTCGGGAGGCAACTAGAGGGAGTAATACTCTTGATTTGATTATAGGTAGTGATTCTTCATGCAATAAGAATCTGCAGGTAAATGAACCACTAGGTGGCAGTGATCACAGTGTGCTGAAGTGGGATTTACTCAAAGAGGTAACTACCATTAGGGGTATAGGGAAGGGTTATTGCTTTCGTAGAGGCGACTACGATGGACTGAGACAGTATTTAAATTCTATACAGTGGGACCAACTGATGATGTTACCAACAGCAAATCCAAATGGGAAGCATTCAAAGAACTTATCTTGAAAGCTACTAGGCTTTACATACCAACTAAGAAATATTGTTCAAGGTTTAGGCCTAAGTGGATGTCAGATGAATTAATGAGACATATGGCAGAGAAGAAAAGTGCATGAGATACATACAAATTAACACGTGACACAGAAGCCTATGATAGATACAAGTTAATCTGTAACCAAGTTACACCGGAGGTTAGGCAGGCGAAAGCCGATTACGAGAAATCTTTGGCAAGGGATGCAAAGAAAAACAGCAAAGAGTTCTTTACTTATGTAAACTCTAGAGGGAAGGGGATGAATCAGATTGGTCCACTTGATATCGAAGGGTCAACTGTTGATGATCCTGCTCAGGTAGCTAACAAACTGAATGAATATTTTGCATCGACATTCACACATGAGGAGTTATTCAGCGAGGGGAATGCCAGAGGTGTATTCAACTCCTGCAGTAAGCTAGAGAATCTTGTAATAACTGAGAGTAAAGTGGAGGAGAAATTGTTGAAGATAAATACAAGAAAGGCACCTGGGGGTGGATGGGATCTATCCAGTTATATTAAAGGAAGCAGCAAACGCTTAGCCATAATTAAGAGAGCTTCCTTGGACTCAGGGGAAGTACCCATAGACTGGAGATGTGCAAATGTAACCACAATTCACAAAGGAGGATCAAAGGGCGACACAAATAGTTATAGACCTGTTAGTTTAACTTCTGTTCCTGGAAAATTAATGGAGGTACTGGTTAAAGAAGCACTGCAGGATCATCTAGACAAGACTTCAGTCATAGCTCGGACACAGCATGGATTTGTTAAGGGGAAGTCTTGCCTGACCAATTTGATTGGATACTATGATGCAGTCACAAAAGAACTGGATGCAGGGAATAACTTTGATATTATATACTTGGATCTTAGAAAGGCTTTTGATACTGTTGCACATGGAAGACTGCTGCACAAATTGGAGCAGTGTGGCTTTGGAGGCAAATTACTCCTCTGGATAAAGGGGTGGTTGAGGGGGAGAAGACAGAGTGGTAATCAATGGACACTGCTCATCGTGGACTAATGTTATTAGTGGAGTCCCTCAGGGTTCAGTATTGGGTCCATTATTGATTTCTGTATTTATAAATAATACTGATGATGGTATATCAAGCTTAATGTCCAAGTTTGCCGACGATACGAAGGTTGGCAGGGTTGTCAAGGACACTACTGACACTATGCTACTGCAACAGGATCTGGAAAGGTTGAGCAGATGGATTCGAGGTGGCAAATGAAGTTTAACATTGACAAATGTAAAGTACTACATATGGGAAACAGCAACCTCAGAGCAACGTATCAACTCTGTGGTACTACACTGACAGTGGTAGAGAATGAAAGGGACCTGGGGGTGGTTGTGCAGGCAAATATGAAGTTTTCTGAGAAGTGCAGACGGGCTGCAAGAGTAGCTCACGGTGTAATGTCGATGATATATAACAATTTTTCTAGCAGGGAAAAGGAGGTGATTATTCCCTTGTATAAGGCAATGGTCAGACCACACCTAGAGTACTGTATACAGGTCTGGAAGCTAACGAGCTTCCAGACCTGTATACAAGAAGGATGTAGAGATGCTGGAACGAGTACAGAGAAGGGCAACAAGATTAGTGAATGGAACAAAGAGGTGCTCTTACGAAGAAAGGCTTAAGTTTTGCAAATTACAGTGTCTGGAGACTAGGCACCGGTGAGGTGATCTGATAGAGGTGTATAAAGCCTTGAATGGTTTCAGCATGCTCAATGCTGATGGGATTCTTCCTCTTGCTCAGAATAATCACCTGAGAGGGCATAAATTCAAATTGAGAAAAGACAGATGTAGGATAGACGTGAGGAAATTTGCCTTTAGCCAGCGGTGGTTGGTTGGTGGAATAAACTTCCATCCCTTGTAGTGGAAGTTGATAGCCTAAATAAGTTTAAGGCTCAGCTGGACAGGTATTTCGAACGAACAGAGGGGTGAAGTGGAAGTGGTTATTTTTTATTTATTATTATTTTTTTTATTTATTTATTTATTTTATTATTATTTTTTTTGGCTGATGCTGCATAAGCTTGCTTTCTTGCCTCAAATGCCTTGCCGCTGCTAATTCTAATGCTAACAGCTCCCGCAGCAAAACAATAATCCATAGCCAAAGTGTCCCATCTCTCACCATACCCAGATAATAACATTTTAAACTAGCAGCTATACTGAGTAGCTGTATTGAGCTCCCTGACAGATATCCAAATCTGACTAAACCGAATTGATTGACCTGCCCCTACTGGGAGATCTGGGTGCCACACACCAGTTAATTTAACATGTAGGGGAGGGAGATGTACAGGCAACCAGGAAAGCAGTTTAGCTGAAAAATATTAGTAAGCTAGTGGCAAAGGGATGCAATGCAGAACGAAAGAATAATGAATGAAAGGCAAGAGTGTGAAAGACTGAATGAATGGGCAGGGTACTGAATGATAGAATGAAATAAAAAATATAGTAAACGGGAATGAATGCTGGTTTTGGTGAAAGAAAGTGGCCCTACAAGGAAGCAAGAAAGAGTGAATGAGGGTTATGGTAAATGGGAGTGAGTGAAGAATAAATGTTGGCTGTTTTTTTAATAATTATAATTTAATAATAGCTCACCTTAGTTTATACTGACACAAAATCTATTCTAATAGATTGTGTCAAAATCTATTAGAATAGATTACAAATGGCAAAAATTGCAACCAGGCAATTTTTGCCAACTGAAGAATAATAGTTAGTTGAGGTGCCCAGAGAGTGTGAGTAATTGTTTGAGAAAAAGAACACAAACACATGAAGATGAAGTAGATTGGGTAAGCCAAGACTACCAGTTAGTAAATTCTTAACTGTATAACATTTTACAGTTAAGAATTTACTTGTTGTTATTTGGTTTTTAGGAGCATTAGCAACTAAGGCCATATTGCTCCGGTGTGGTGGTCATTCCCTGACCTTTCCGCAAGCTCCGTATTTGGTGGTGACGGGCTCGAACCCCGGTCTAATCTAGAAGCGTGTGCTACTCACTGCTGCTCCTTCCCACCTGGCTACGGAGGCGCCTAAGAATTTACTAACCGGTAGTCTTGGCTTACCCAATCTACTTTATCTTAGTAGATTATGCCTTAGAATATTAAGCTACACAACACCTCACTGCATTTTGCTCTCCCCCCAGGTGTGGTATGAGAAAGAAGTTGGTTGTTGTTGTTGTTGTTGTTGTGGGGGTTTCATGGTGCATAAGCTACTTTGGCTATAATGCACCTGAAAGAAGATGGACAAATGTTAAAAGATAAAGAAAACCATATAACTTAACAGAAAATTTAAGAAAAAAAAAAAAGCATAAAATTAATATTAAATGTAAGAAAAAACTATAAAACCAGAATGAATGAGAGCAGTGAGTAAACCAAGATTTTGGGCAGAAGACCTGCGTGTGTCCCCCCCCCCAGAATGACTATCGGGTAGAAAAACTAGTATCCCCTGCCTACCCTAACAGATATCATGCCATAACTACTTAGCCGGTGTGATGTGGGATGCAGACACACAGTGGTCAGGGGTTAAGTCCAACTGACCAGTTGGACTTAACCCCTGACCACCAGGGAAATGAGCCGTAAAACAGGCACTCCAATATAGCAACATAGAGATCCCTTTTCCTATGAACCTTCACTCCTACCACGTGGGCTGGTTGCTCTCTCACTCGCCCTATCTCCTTCTCCTAACCTGGGTGTCCCCCTTCACGTGATGGGTAACAAAACTGCCATATATCAATTCCCACCCCCCAGAGCAGGATGGTGACCTGGCCTGGGGAGAGAGGTGACTGGGGGACAGGCACCTCCACTACTGCCTTCCTCTATTTTCCTACCACCTTTACCCCTTCCATCCACTACCATCTTCTACCTTTTTTTTTTTTTTTTTTTTACTGGACTCTCTCCGACTGTAGCTTTGACTACCACAGAGTTCGCCATACCAGTGCTTTCATACTCCTTATTACCCAGCACACCTCCTCGTAATGCTGGATGGTAAAGTAGAGGTTTTTGGGTGAAAACAGAGGCCTTTAAAACAGGAGGCCAGCCGGGTGAGCAACATAACCAATGCATGCCTACACTAATACTACACAGACACTCACTAACCTACATGAATCTGGATTTTACAGAGTTTTGTATTCATCATATTGCTTAATGTGGAGTTGGGGGAGGTTTCCAGGGGTAAAATAACACTATACACCTCTGTAGCCCACATAACCAGTCTTTTCTCATACAGTCATCCTTCTGTCGGCCTTAAATTGCCTAATACAGTGGGATTATAACCACCCTATCTCTACAGATTAACATTTGATAAATAATTGATAGGATACCACGGGCTTTACTGGCTACCTGTTTACACAGTTCAGAAAATTTCATATCTGCCCATATTGTATATTATATAATTTATTTGTTTTATAATTTTTAATTTTAAAAAAATTATAATTTTATTATAATTTGTTTTTGGGTTGCTATTCCCCAAGTGTAAGAGCATTTAGCAGCATTAAAACATAGCTGCCACTTCTATGAAGTCTGTTCAAGTCATCCCGAAGGAGCTTGGCACTGATCATTAATGACTGCCAATCGTTACATGTGCAAATTTTGACATCATGCATTCAATCCCTTCGTTGATATCATATATAAAAATAAGAAACAAAACTGGTCAAAGAACCGATCCTTGAGGGATCCAATCCTGATATTACACCAATCTGAAGAACATCCATTAATCACAACCCTCTGCCTTCTGCCCTGCAGCCACCCAGCTATCTGTCTTAGAATCTTGCCAGTAATCCCAACCTGTTGAAGTTTATACAGTAACTCTCGTGAAGGACCAAGTTCAATGCTTCCTAAAAGCCCAAATAAACTGTCTCAGTTAAATCCAGCTCATGAGTAACTGCGTCAAATATAGCCTACTAAGTTAAGCATGATTTAACCTTAACAAAGCCATGTTGTGGGTCATTCAGAATTTCACATACATCTAAATGAACCTGGATAATTTAATCACTACTTCTAAGATTTTTCCTACCACTGAAGTCAGACTAACTGGTCAGTAGTTACCAACTTCACCCTTAGAACCACTTTTATGTATTTACAATACATTGGCACTTCTCCAATCCAAAGGACTCTCCCGAGTCGAAAGATTACCCTCATAATTAATCTCAAAGGTTTAATACACTCCCTCACGCACACTCTCAAAACTACAGGCTATATGCCATGAACTCTTTTGTGGCAATGGGAAATTGTGGGAGCAAAGTTGAAAAATATGTAATTAATGATATTGAAATTTCGCGGGATTATTTAATGAAAAAACTTTCGAGCCTACAGGCCAGTAAGGCTCCTAGAGTTGATGGAATATATCCTATAATCTTAAGAGAGGTGGCAAGTGAGTGCATTGAACCATTGAGGCTAATTATGCGAGCATCACTAGATGCTGGGGAGATTCCATTGGATTGGAAAAGTGTCAATGTATCTCCCATACATAAGGGTGGCTCTAAGAGTGAAGTGGGAAATTACCGACCTATCAGTCTGACTTCAGTGGTAGGGAAAATCATGGAGGCAATGATCAAGGGTGGAATTCAGGATCATTTGGATTGAATTGAAATTCTCAAGGATACTCAGCATGGTTTTGTAAAGGGAAAATCATGTTTAACAAATCTAGTTCGCTATTTTGAAAGGATCATTCACGAGCTGGATTTGGGGAATAATTTCGACATTGTTTTAGATTTCAGCGAAGCTTTTGACTCAGTCCCACATGAGCAGTTGCTTTATAAGATGGAACAGGTTGGAATCACTGAGAAAATCCTTAGATGGATAGCAGGATGGCTTCAGGGCAGGAAGCAGAGGGTTGTGATAAATGGCTATTCCTCAGATTGGGTTAATGTAAGAAGTGGGGTTCCCCAAGGATCAGTATTAGGACCACTGTTGTTTTTAATTTTCAAAAACAACATTGATGAAGGGATAGAGGGCGTGATGTCTAAATTTGCAGATGATGTTAAAATTGGTAGAGTAATTAATGATCACTGTCAAGCTGAGCTTCTTCAGAGAGACCTAGATAGATTTCAGGAATGGTCAGGAAAATGGCAGCTATGCTTTAATCCAACAAAGTGTAAGGTATTACACCTGGGCAACAGTAACCCCAAAATAACGTATTCACTTGGTGAAGTTCAACTAAACCCAGTACTGGAGGAAAGTTATTTGGGTGTTACGATACGGTCAGACATGAAATTCTCTGAGCATTGTAAACAGGTTGCAAGGAAGGCCCATGGTGTCCTATCGATGATCTATCGAACTTTTGCAAGTAGAGATAGGGATGTGATAATCCCATTATATAAGGCTTTTGTTAAACCACACTTGGAATACTGTGTTCAAGTATGGAGACCGCACCTAAAGAAAGCCATCGAGCTTCTTGAAAGGGTGCAAAGACGAGTAACTCGACTGGTTAGATCGGCAAAAGGGTGTCCTTATGAAGAAAGACTTCGAATATGTGGTTTGCAGAGTTTGGAAACTAGACACCTTAGAGGAGATTTGATTGAGGTGTTTAAAGCTCTGAGAGGCATCAATAAAATGAATGAGGATGAAATTTTCAAGGTTATAAATGATGCTAGAACTAGGGGACATAAATTCAAGTTACGGGGGAAATGTTTAGATTGGACTGCAGGAAGTTTTATTTTAGCCAGCAAAGGTCATCTGGATAGTACCTTAGGGTCAGGGAAGCACATAGGATGATAGGTTTAATTTCCTTTTCTTTTACTAATTATTATTATTTATTTTATTTTTTTTGTTATCATTGTTTTATTCGGTTTTTCTTTTTTTTCCTTCTTTTTTTGGCCGGTGCAGTATAAGCCATAGGCTTTCTTGAACCATGCTGCCATTACTAATACTAACTCCTGGATCTTACTTGCCTTTATGCTCAAATGTTTTTCTAATAAACAATCATCTGTTATTACGACATCATTAATTTCATATGGCTCACCCTCACTCACATAGCCTCTTCTCAGCATAAAGGGTCCTTCGTCAGTAAAGAGATGCAAAATATCTTTTCAATTCATCTGCAACATCAGCTGAGTTGTCTAAGACTTTCCCACACACAATCTGATTTTCTTTTTCTTCCTTGTTTTCACATACATTAAAAATTCCTCGTCCCCATTCTTTGCTATGTTAGCCAATGCTTTCTCATTCACAGACTTGGCCTCCCTGACCTCATTTGTGGTAGTATTACAGATCGACTTGTACCTGTTATAGGCTTCAGTACTTTTCATCGCTCTGTAACTGTCCCATGCTATCTTTATCTGCTGTATTTGACCAGCCAGCTCCTGAGTTATCCATTTCAGCATTCTCTTCCTGTAATATTTTCTTAAAGGTATGTGTGCATTCGTGGCTTCTGTGGTTTTTTGCTCCTGTGAATTTTGCAATTCTCAGTCTATCTGTGTAATTTATCTGTCTTGCTGCAGTAGTATGCCTTGATTTCTGCCATTAACCTCCATGCTAACCTTTGTATGATCTGCAGACTCAGACAATAAGATTAATATGAGTTCATCTATATCAGTGATAAATGTTGTAAACAGTAAGCTGCCCAGCACTAAGTCCTGATGTACATAACTAATTACATTACTTCTAGGAAAGCAGCAAACATTCAGAACCGTGCTATCTCCCACTCAATCAATTATAACAAAATATCTGATCTACAATTTGTAGAGCAGATATTCATATGAAACAGTGACAACAGCTTTACTGAAATCTACACATATGTCAAAATTATTTAAAGCCAGTTATTCTGTTACTGCGTCAGAGTAGCTAATTAGATTGGCCAGAGAGTATCAATCCTCCCTTAACAACCCAAGCTGTGATTTCCATTTAATTCATTCGTGTTAAGGTGATCCTTCAATTTCTTTAACTAGTAACTCCATCATACTCCCTGGAAGGGAAGTCAACCTACAAGGTGTAGAATTTCTCCATCACCCTTTGAGCATTCCTCATGAATAAGAGAATGTTTCCAGTTTCCACACCTCCACTCCATTGGAACCTCATCTGAATCCAAAGATGCTCTTACAATTACAGCCAAAGGTTTGCTTACGTCTTTTGCTGCGTCTTTTAACATAAATGGTTAGATACCATCAATGTGCAGTGTCATATTTACTATTAGTTCCAGCAAATTCTCTTCCACTTTCTTCTCAGTTACTGCTTGGTTATAACTTAGTATACTACAAATCCCTAAATAAAATTTCATGCATGAATGCAGATGCAAAATATTTATTTAGTTTGTTAGCAACCTGAAAAGTATTATCGAAAGTTATCCATTTATATCTAGTGATCCAATGTTGTTCAACCATTTCCTTCTAGTGTTAACACAAATAATGAATTCTTTGATAATTTTTTTTTGCATCCTTAGCCAAGACTTCTCATAATCTGCTTTAGCTTGCCTAATCCACTTAGTGACCTTATTACAGATTCGTACTTACTACCAGTTTCCTAGTCTGCTGCTAATTTATAATCATCCCATTCATTTTATTTCCCATTAGTCTCATCACTTCATCTGACAACCATTTAGGTCAAAACCTTGAACAAAATCTCTTCAAATGTCTAAAATACTTCATAGCTGCTATGATCACTTCCTTGAATTGCCTCCCATTTAGATTTTGCAGTTGGTAACATCGGACACCACTGTAGTTGATTTTTCAAGAGTAAAAACCGTTCCCCTTTTCCTTGATAGTAATTACATTTTTATGTAAATCCTGCATCAATATATTGTGATCAGTGCCACCTGCTGGTTTCCTTTAACTGGAAACTCTTAATGCATGAACAGTCACTGCTGCTAATTAGATCAAGAGTATTGATTCTCTTGTTGCCCCTATTATATGCCATCAAAGTGATCTCTCCTGTTAATGATCACAGACCACACTGAAAGAAATTCTACCCTGCAAGCCTTACAATAGTTGCCAACTCTGAATTTTTTTTTTTTTTTTTTTGGTAGTTGTTGGCACATCGGCTTCTGTGGCCATAATGCACCTCCCAAGGTTTTTGCAGTACTTTGATCCAAGCCCGAGGCGGGATTCGAACCCGCGACCTTTACCATGTCTGAATTGATTAACAAGGTACAATGATGTAATCCTTCCTATCACGTCTGGGCAGAACTGCATACATTTTCAAATTTATTCAAATTTAATCCTAACGTGACTTTTTCTTTACCTGTACATACCCTGGTCATATCCAGCTATCCTTTTTTATATTTCCAGCTTCCCTAACAATAGTCAGTGACAATAGCTACCTCATTTGGGAACATATCTCTCAGCCCTTGAAGATACGTTGTCTGTTCCTTGAGCATGGGCTCTAGAATTGAGCTGGGCAGCTGAGTGCTTTATGAGTCCATCATTTCAGTTCCTTCAAGAGCATCAACCTTGTTCTTCAAGTCCTCATATAAGTCCATCCAAACATGCACTTTAGCTGTATCATATCCAGCTAAAGTAGTTTTGCAAAGAGGCAAGCAGCACAACAAAATATAAAATGCTGATTTTCAAAAGAACTATCATCCCCTGAGTCAGAGTTCCTGCTGCTTTGAGCCTTTTGCTTTCCTTCCCTAGTTTTATGCATGATTCTAGTCTAAATTTAAGTATACCACATGAAACTAAGGGATACCAGTATAATAACTACAAAATTATTCAGCAGCCATACTTACTATGCTATTTTAAGTTTTATGAAATGAAATCGAATTTATATTGGTATAAATTTAGTTGGTATAATTTATATTGGTATAAATTTATAGTCAATAGTAATATCAGCACTTGTAATATTAACTTTACTCCTATGTAATTACATAGAAGACTACTGAAACTGTCTTTACATTGTTTCCACATCATGGAGCCTTTCTCTCTTGGTCATTTTCCGACTCATGTTGTTTGGCATTACAAGAATGTGAAATATAGTGAACTGCGGGATTTATATTATGCCAAACCCCACTTACTTTTTATGTTAGTTTGTTATTTGGTTTTTAGGAGCATTAGCAACTACGGCCATATTGCTCCGGGATATGTGGTGGGCATTCTCTGACCTTTCCGCATCCTCCATATTTGGTGGTGACGGGCTTGAACCCCAGTCTAATCAAGAAGCATGTGCTACGCACTGCTGCTCCTTCCCACCTGGCTACGGAGGTGCCTTACTTTTTATGACAGAATCACAATCATCAGCTGCCTTAACCAAAGCACATCTCAGTTGTTTGAAATACTTGCAGTATGATTTCTTTTGCATCAAAGGTGGTACTTGTGCATATGACCACTCCAATATTCCCTGTCAAATTCATCTGTTGCCTCTATAATTCTCCCAACTTCACACCATACCCTGAAAATATTGGTCTTTGTGTGATGAAACACTCCCAAAGTAAAATCAAGACGGGCAGTCCCAGGCACCTTAGATCAATGTGATGGTCTTTTCTCCAATGGAGCCCTTCAGTCTCAGTCTTGTGTTGTTTGACATTATCAGAATGTGAATTAGGATGATCTGAGAGATTGTTTCTTAAATTTCAGTTATATCAATGTATGCTCAGATTGTGTCAATGAAAATATTCTTGAAGGAACAAAATGATTTATTCCAAACCTTAAAATCTTGTTCTTTATTAAAATTTTGGTTTTCCAATAAATGTGCTTGGCTGTTCAAGATAAGAATGTTGGACACTGCAATTTACTTGCACTCAAATCTCCAGGTTCATTTTCTGTCTACACTAAACACAACTTTAAAGCAGTTATTCATCCAAAATAGAATTTGAACAGGCTAAGAGCAGAAAACTTGTTTCTTGTCCACATGTTAGTCAAGCATTCTGGTGTTTTACCAAAAATATTGGCCTCAGCTGTTCCCTATCTATACTGTTAAAACCTGGTGGTGGTATTACCTCCTCATCTAAAGATAAAGCTGCCTTACTTAGCATACTACTTTTCTTCTAACTCTTCTATTGACAACCTTGGTAAATCAACTCCTACCATTCCTATACGCCACTTAATGCTGCCTCCTGTAGTCTTCCATGAAAAGGACATGAGAAGAATTTTGAACAACCGTGAAGCCAAGAAAGCTCCAGGTCATAATGAATTTATCCTCTTGTTTTCAAAACCTGTGCTCATGAGCTTGCTCCTCTTGAGTTGCCTTCTCACTTCCTGATTCCACTGTTGTTTTTCCATCTGCTTAGAAATTTGCTCACATCCAACTGGTTCCTAAAAAGATTACAAATTCCTTCCATCCAATTACTATCCCACTGCACTTACTGCCCCTTGCTCTGCCCAAAGTAATGGAGAAATTCATTAACCACAAACTCCTAAACTATCTCAACCTTCCATCTAATCCAATGTGTCCCAAACTTTTTTTAGTTACGGGACACTTGATCTAACAGCATATTCACAAAACACAAGTTTAGCGAGAGCCAACGAACCGTTGCTAATACTTTATTGCATATGGCGCATTGTGCATCAGGAGCATTTATTTCCAACATATTTAAAGCCGAAATTCAAATAATTGTTATTATACTTTCGTTTTAATCTTTTATTAGTTGGCTCCTGTTTTTTCCACTTCGGATTTCTGGGAAACAAAATGCTGCAATTGTTCATCCTCACTTTGAAGTGCGACAATATTGTGTTCGTTTTCATCGACAACAGTTGCACAGAAGCAAGTTGTACTTGCTTCTCATTTTAAAGTTCCTTTTTTTCAACCACAAATCCATGATCACATATTTTAATAATAATATTTTGGAATACTAATAATTATCAAAAAACAATTATACAAGGAAGTGAGTTTAGTTATATTAGTTCGCTTCCTCCTCTCCTTCAACCCGTGTACCCCACGGTAAATCACATACGAATGGCATACTAGATCACCACATTGCTACTTTTTCATAGGTGTCTTTACCTCTACTGTCACTACCTCATTCTCTCCCAAGCAAAGCCTGCCAAAATAAAGTGTTCCGCTGTCTATTTGATTATTAGTCTATGCCAGTATATTAGCTGAAAAAAAAATTGTTAAATATTATAGTGATACAAAAGTGGTATACGCTGCAAATATGCAATTTTTTTTTTTATTTTTTTTAATTATTAATTAATTTTTTGTGGAACTGAGTTTGAGAAATGCTGATCTAGTCAATGATCACCGACATGGAATATCAAGAGCAACTCAAGAAGTTGCACTTGACATTTCTAAGGCTTTTCATTGTGTTTGGCATAAAGGTCTTCTAAACAATCTTCAATTTTATAATGATTGCCAACTTTCTTTTTGCAACTGAATATCCAGTTTTCTCTCTGACTGTTTGCTGTGGGTGATAGATGGGTCTCTATCTTTTTAACTTTTCCACTAATGCTGGTGTTCACCAAGGTTCGATTCTTTCTGCTGCTCTTTATCTCTTGTATATTAATGGACTTCTTCTACTTACTGGAAATTCTTTCCATAGTTTTGCTGATGATAGCACATTGCAGTTTGAGAAACCTTTGCCTGCACAAACAGCTTCATCTCCTCAAATTTCCACCACTAATTCCTTAAATGTGCCAAGTAATTCTCCAATGGGGCAAAGATAACTTAGTTAACTTCGATCCTAACTCAATACTGTCATATCTTGTATAACTCCTGTGCTGACCTTCAATAACACTCAGATTTCTAGACAGTTTGACATATGTCTGTCAGGGATTACTTTGACTTCTAATCTCTCTTGGCATATCAGAAATAATGCTTCATCTGCATATAAAATACTGGGTTTTCTCTTTCACTCCTGGCATTACTTTTCTTCTAAATAACTACTTACTATGTACTAATCTCAAATCCACCCTATCCTGAAATATTGTTCCTGTACATGGGGTGGTGCCAGCAAAACCTCTCTGATCCTAGAAATTCTAAAAAAAAAAAAAAAAAAAGTCAGGTTAATTACCAAGCCATCTCTTACAAATTCTCTCCATTCTGTCTTGTAGATGTTCTGTTTCTGCAGCATGTCTTTTCTATTGATACTTGCATGAGCACTGTTCTCATCAATAATTTCTCCCCACCTCTCTTCCAACCTTAAACATGTGCTGCAACACCAGTCACCATTCATTTACAGTGCAACTTCAAACTCACTTAACCAACTTTTCTTCATTATTTATCACTTAAACTTTCATTTTTTGGAATAAACTTCCTTCCCATGTATGTATTTCCTGAAAATCAAAAAATCTATAGAAATTCATGTTTGGTGTCAATAAGTCTTCTGTCTTTTCAACCTTCAACTTATGCACAGTACTAATAATACAAGTTGTAATATCTTTTATGTTTGGGATTCTCATAAAAATAAAAATTACATTAAGGCTTTAATCAAAACAACATTTATAACAATACAGAAAAATGGCATCAGACTACAATGTACCGTTTTTTAGGCAATTTCAATCATCAAGTATGGAACAAATTACCCAATTTTATCATATAAACATAATAATAAGTGCACTAATAATTTTAAATAAAATATTTTAAAAAAATCAATTTTTTAAGTAATAAAAAAGTCTTAGTTAACTAAGTCCACTTAGCATCTTTTTCAAAAGCTAGTTTTATGTGTTTTGCTTTTTTTGTCCATTTTTTTCCCATGATGCTAGGCTTCAATTTATATGGCCAAGTACAGTTCATTGTATAGCAACGCCACTTTTCACCACAATGCCATGTTTGTCACTATGCAAAAGGTTCTGAAAGTTCACCATTCACTTATGTGAGTGGAAAATAAGGGAAATTCTAGTAAAGTTTCTGGCCATGAACAGTATATCAGCTAACTCCAGTGAATTTTCATGGGTGGGTGCCATAAGAACCAAGGGGAAAAAAAAAAAAAAAAAAAAATGAATGATTTCATAGTACTGTTATTTTATTTGAAATAAATTAATTTCAAAATGTTCTTTGAAAATACAGACTTAATTTGTTTTGTTGTAGCAATGCAATTAGTGCCTCCACAAAAAAAATTTGGCAGACAATTATTTCATGTTTATATTTTATGTTACCAACATTCATCTGAAAATTTAAGTATAATTAATAAAAAATTTTCTATCATAAAACTAATGAGTATAATTTTAGTGACCAAAAAAATAACACTTGCAAAATTTCTGACTATTATTTAATAAAATAAATAAAATTAATAAGCTATGAAATTTGTTAGTAAAAGGTCAGGCATTTGTATAATTGAAGCACAATTAAAAAAAATTAATACTTTTTCAAATGTTAATATTAAAAATCTAAGTCCTGTTAGGCTATGCAATATCACTCTTACAAAATTGATACTACTACTGTCAGATTAATCATTTTTAGAAAGGTGAAAAAATTTAAAACATTTGGATCATTATCCAAGAGTGAGATAATCATGAGATAATCTTGATTGGTAGTTGGAATGAAAAGAATCTGGTGCTCTCTTACACATTTTGTGCATTCAATGAAGTCTGACTGCAATTAATGAAGTCTGACTGCAATTACAATGTCACAGTGTTGACATTGAGCATGGATCCTTTGACCATAAAAGGGGAGCACAGGTTTCTATGACATATTTGCTAATGTGCTATTGGTGTAGTCATGATGTGGAACTTTTAACAATAAAGTGTAATGAGATAGCTGATTTTCAGCATTATCGGCTAATTCAGTGCCCAAGATTCACATGTATCAGATTCTATGAGAAATATGCATTTCTCACAAGAAATGCATAATTCTTGTGAGATGAGATTAAGTTATTTAAGATAGTTATCTCCTTGATTGCTGGATAATTAATGTTTAATGAGTTGTTCAGAGATTGGAGAACATTTAAAGATTAGAGAAAATTGTACTTTTTGGATATTAGATGATTCAACATTAATTCTGTCTTACTCAGGACAACAAAGCACACACTTAAACTCATTGAAAATGAACATATTTACAATAAAAAAAAAAAAATAATATATATATATATATATATATATATATATCTATATATATATTTTTTTTTTTCCAACCACCTGTTGTTGTTATTTGGTTTTTAGGAGCATTAGCAACTAAGGCCATATTGCTCCGGGAATATGCGGTGGTCATTCCCTTGACCTTTCCGCATCCTCCGTATTTGGTGGTGATGGGCTCGAACCCCAGTCTAATCAAGAAGCACTTGCTATGCACTGCTGCTCCTTCCCACCTGGCTGCGGAAGTGCCTTCAACCACCTATGTAATTCACTCCTAATATATGTCCAAGTGACCTCTGAATTAGCTCCTGCAGCTAACGTCAACCCAATTTTCTCTGCCCTTGAAGGTAACTTTTTTTTTTGATTTAATCCAGTCTAAACCTCATAATATGAATTTACAAACCCTAGTTCTGGAATCATAAGAGTTATGATCCCTTTCTCTATGTCATTTAAACAAATGAAAATTTAAGAAAATAGAAAAATTATAGAAAATTTAAGATAGAAAACAAAAGAAGGTATAAATTTTAAGAAACAGGGGTCCCAGTACCAAGTATTAATGGTTACTTTACAGATTGGACTAACCACAATTAGCCAAATCTGTAAAGTACCCATTAATCACAACCCTCTGCATCCTGCCCCACAGTCACTTGCAAAGTAACTAATTCTCTCACCTGTAATCAACATGTTCCAGTTTATACAGTTAATTCTGATGCAGAACTGAGTCAAATGCTTTGCTAATTTCTATATAATTTAAATTACTTCCTATGTCCAGATCATGAGTGACCCTTTCAAAATAACTAATTAGGTTAGTTAAACATGATTTTGCCATTACAAAACTGTGCCATGATTCCTTTAGCATTCAATCTAGATGATCCTACTTTATACTTCTAATCACTGCCCTCATGATTTTCTTTGATTAAAGTTGTACTGACCAGTCAGTACTTACCCACATTGTTCTCAGAACTGACTTTGGCAATAAGTTAGTACTTCTCCAATTCAAAAGGAATCTCTCCTGAGTCCATTTATGCCCTTGTGATTAATCTTAATGGTTTGAGAGGGTGCCACACACTAAGGTGCAAGGAAAAGCATAGGGATATTTGCAACTTTATAAAAGTTATGTTTAAGTCTATTAACAATGCATTCTATACCCATGCCTAAAGGCTGGTTAGCAGTAGGACAGTTTTGATATTAAATTGAAGTAACGAGGAGCAAAAAGTAACTTTTTTTTCGGTGGATCTAATTTTTCATGCATAACATAAGTTTTGTCTTCTGATAAAGAAAGACGGTTCACATGCTTCAGAAGGTATGTAGTGGAAACATATTGTACACTCCCAGTACAATGCACACTTCGCAATTACGATAAGGTTCACCACCATATGACGGTGTGACCCCATTCATCCGAGACTGAGTGCAGTTTGGTTCAGCTAATAAAGCTGAGTTTTGCTCCAGTCATGTTTTAGGCAATCAGCTGCTAAGAGAACCAACCTGGATGTTGCTGTTTTATATGCTCTATACAAGTAGGTTTGCAGTCTAATAGGATTTTAATAATTGTATACTGGTATGCATTAATACTAGTTTTTTTTTTTTTTTTTTTTATGTAAGCCCCAAACAAGAGATATTAGAACCTATAGTACTTAGTACAGTGCTTGGGCTGGAGGTTGAGAAGACGAAAGATATTTGTTGATATTGGACTTGAACTTCTGTAGACTGTAATTTTCAGGAAAGACGTATGAAGGAAGGTTGTTCCAGAAAATGGCAGTTAAATGAATAAACGAGGAAGATGAAAAGTTGGTTCTGTGAGTTTGAAGTTGAACAGTAAATAGATGTTGGCTGGAGGCTGCACAGGTTCGGACTGTTTTGAAAGAGAGAGCGGCAATTATAGAAGCCAATTCAGAAGAACAGTGCCCATGAAAATATCTGTAGAAGAGGCAAGCAGCAGAAACATTACGTCTATGAGACAGCAAGTGGAGAGAGACTGTTACAGATGAATCATTAATTAACCTAACTGCCCTCTTCTGAATGGAATCAAGAAGCCTGACAGAGGTTTTGGGAGCACCACTCCAGATGTGGGAACAATATTCCATGGTAGGGCAGATTTGCGAATTATACAGAGTGAGAAGCTGTTTGGAAGAAAATTAACGCCGAGAGCGAAAGAGAAAACAAAGTTTTTAGATGCAGAGGAAGCAATATTTGTAATGTGCTTGTGCCAAGAGAGATTAGAAGTCAGGGTAATCCCAAAAGAGATATCTCATTTTGCCTAGAAATCGGAGTGTCACCAAAGATAAGCATAGGAGCAGAAGAATCCTTTTTGCGAGATATAAGACAAGACTGAGTTTTATAAGGATTAAAATCAACTAAGTTGTCTTTGCCCCACTGGAGCATTACCTGAAGATCAGTATTTAAAGAACTGGCAGCAGATTTTCGAGAAGGTGAAGCTGATTGAGCAGGGCAAGGTTTCTCAAAATGGAAAGTGGAATGCAATGTGCTATCATCGGCAAAACTATGGAGTTGGACAGTAAATGGATGTTGGAAGAAAGTTATTAATATACAAGAGGAAAAGAGTGGGGGAAAGAACTGAACCTTGGGGGATACCGGCATTAGTGGAGAAGTTAGAAGACAGAGAGCCATCTGCCATCACCCTCAGTGAGCGATTAGAGAGAAAACAGGATAACCAATTACAAAAACCAGTTGGAAAACCATAAGATTGAAGTTTGTTTAGAAGACCTTTATGCCAAGTGGAGAAATACCATTGGGACCTGGAGCTTTCTTAGCATCAAGATTCGTCAAAATCCTTCTGACAGAAGACCGCAGAAGGCATTGAATGGAGCGTGTTGGGAATGGTGGGAGGTGTTTTACCAAGATCATTAATACACGTGTTGGAAGAAAAATGGGATGCTAGCAGGTCAGCTTTATTTATCCTTGGCTGAAGTGACAACAGAACCATCTGGTTTGGACAGTGGTGGGAGAACAGAAGAACAGTGCAGAGATGAGCAAAAGTTGTGGCCATTAGCTTTGGCAAGAGACCAGAATGCTCGGCTACCATTAGGACAAAAAGCAAGTTTTCTACTTTTAGCCTGTTCAAACTAAAGTTTGGACTGATTAATAACAGCTTTACAATTGTTGCGAGTTTTGGTGTAGGCAGAAAATGAAACTGAAGAATTAGAAACAAACCAATTACAATATGCAATGTTCTTCTCTTGAACAGCCTTAGCACATTTATCGGAAAACCAAGGTTTAGATAAAGGACGAGATTTTAAAGTGGAGTGTGGGATAAAGGATTCCATTCCTGCAAGAATAATTTCACTGACACAATCTGAGCAAATGTTGACATCAGAAGTTTTGAAACAGTAATCTGGCCAAGGAAAAGAAATCTCGCAAGTCATCACATTTTGCATTCTTGTAATGCCAAACAACACGAGGTTGGGAATAGCCATGAGATAAAGGCTCCATTGGAGAAGAGACAATCACCAAGTTGTGATCTGAAGTGGCTAAAGGACCTCTAACTTCGACTGTTTACGTAGAAGGGTTGTTTGTGAGAAAAAGATCAAGCGTTTTGGCTGTATGATTAGGATTGTCTGGTATTCTTGTAGGTAAATGAACAATCTGTGCAAGGTCATTAGTAATTGCAAAAGCTTCAGCATCTTATTAATGCTGAGGCTTTTGCTATCTGAAAAGGTTGGCTTTCCATCATTAATGCTAATGCTACCTTTAGAAAGATAGGATAAGCACTCAGATGCCAGCTCAACACTAAAGCCCTTGGGCCAGCATCAGACAAAATATATCCTCCACTGCAACCTCCTTGGTCTCACATGAATTGAGCTATACATGTTATTTAACAGTCAGAGAAACAGGAAACATGTTATGCAAAAATGGACAGGCGGAATAGATCTGGTGCATATCTGCCAGGGACTAAAGTTGATGCTGCAGTTATGTTTTAAGGACACTAGAGATGATATTGTTTTATATGGTTGGTACTAATGTTAAGAGTAGGAGACTTCAGGATTTACTTTAAAGGAAAATGTTCAGAAAAAGTCAGAAGGATTAAAACTGAAAATATCAGCAATTCTGCCAGACATTAGCATTAGCATTAGCATTAGCATTAGTAGAGGCATTTGATGCAAGAAAGCAAGCTTATGCAGCATCAGCCAAAAAAAAAAAAAAAAAAAAAAAAAAAAAAGTAACATAAATAAATAAAAATAACCACTTCCACTTCACCCCTCTGTTCGTTCGAAATACCTGTCCAGCTGAGCCTTAAACTTATTTAGGCTATCAACTTCCACGACAGGGGATGGAAGTCTGTTCCACCCACCAACCACCCGCTGGCTAAAGGCAAAAAAGGCAAACATCATAATAGATGATGATGAGAACCTTGTCAATTGATTCAGCCCTACAGACATTGGGATACACCTAAATAGAAAAGGTGCAAGATTATTTTCTAATGCTTGGAGGGGGGGGGGGGGTACACACACTAAGAGATTAACAGCAGCCACAGGCAGAGGTGTAATTCTTGCACTCTTCTATTGGAACTTGCAGAAGTCTGTAAAGCACGATGTCGGGGAATTCAAGACCTGCTAGAGTCCATCGTGGAAAAAGTAAACACAGACTGTGTCAGGGTTATTACAAGTAAAAACAGGTGTATATACACTAATGCTAGGATCATAATATATCAATTCGATGAATTTGAAGTACTAATTAGGTCTTCAAATGCAGACACTGCCAAATTATCAGAGACATGATGTCATACTCTAAGTTAAAAATAAGGGAGGCAGAATTTGAATATGAGGAGTAGCAAATTAGAATTTTTTTTTTTTTTGGCTGGTGCAACAAAAGCCTCAGGCTTCCTTGCACCATATGCCTAATAATAATAATAATCTTGACCAGCTGGGTCAGTGTGGCTAGAAAATGGAAGCCAGCTGGAGTTGTGAACATCAAAATCACCCAGGAAAATTACCTCGCTATTAGGAAAGTTGGACTGGAGAAAGTCAAATTGCAAAGAGCTCCAAGTGATTAGTGGAGTTGGGAGAATGGTAGAGACAACAGATGAATTTAACACAATGAGGTAAAGAGATTTTAAGCCAGAGAAGATTGAAGAGAGGAGATTCCAAATTGCCAAGTCTCTGACAGGGAATATCAGAACGGACATATGCACAAGTACCACCTTTGAGGCGAAAGAAATCATAAAGTGAATAATTTGGGCATATGAGATGAGCAGTAGTTGAATCAACCGATAACTGAGATTCTGTCAGAAAAAGTACTTGGGGTTTGGCAGATGCAAGTGGAAATGGACATCGCTGAGATTAGAATTGAGACCACGTATATTTGTGGAATGAATCTAAACCTTTTTGGGAGGTTTAGATCTTTTTGCAGATAAGCTCGCTCTATTAGTTTGACAATTCATGGTGTATTTAATAGTAAGAAAAAGTGGGTGGGACATGCTGTATGAAGTAATGAAATTTTTGGATATGGCATACACATGGTAAGAATATACCCAGATCCTTGACATAACGT
The DNA here is from genome assembly GCF_048544385.1 of Mastigoproctus giganteus. Classification (NCBI taxonomy): domain Eukaryota; kingdom Metazoa; phylum Arthropoda; class Arachnida; order Uropygi; family Thelyphonidae; genus Mastigoproctus; species Mastigoproctus giganteus. Next base: position 65,128,561 of record NC_143584.1, on the reverse strand, counting down.
GACCTCGACAATGCTCCCCGCATACTTGGACTCCCTCCAGTCACTATCTGGCAGAGTAGAGGCAGCAAGATTATACACTAGATGATCCGGAAACCTCCTAGAGAGTTACCAATAGGTTCGGTCCAGTGTACTAACTAGCGGCCAGCCTGCGAACACTGTTTTAGAGCTGTACCCTCGAAATGTAAGGAATAATGGATCTTGCCACGATGTTCATCATAACCTCAAAAGTCATCAATCATACTGCATGATGGTTGGTCAATAAGAGTTACAGATCGGGGTGAGGGTTTCACTGGCTGCAAAAATGGGAACATGTTAATTTTTGTGGACAAGTTGAAAACTATCTGTGCCAATTGGTTGAGCTTAGTTTATTTATTATTGAGCCTTTTAAACTCAATACTATGTATATTTTTCCATGATATGAAATAATGATATCATCTACAAATAGTGCTGTATCATTTGTGTTTTGGGAGTGTTTCGCAATGGTTAACTTAAGTGCAATATTATAGTATTACAAAAGCAGTATAGTGTGGTTTTCTTTGGATTAGCTGTTTTTGTGTTTATGAACAAGTCCATCAAATCCCTGATATCAAAGGAAACCCTTATTGCTGTTTCAAGATCAAGCTTTAAGAAATTAGGTGCCACGCCAGAATTTTTTTTTTTAGGTACTATGGTGACCAATACCTGGGATTTGTGGAGATCAGAGGATCAAGGGAGGCTTTTTTTTTTTTTTAATCATTTAAAAACAGTCTTCTCAAAATCTATTTTGAACAACTGTGTTCATAATATATGTCAAAGTAATGTTTCTTAGAAATTGTCCGCATAAAACAGACAAACATAACAGATATACTCATGCCACACTTCTATGCAAGAAAAACAGCACAAGAAGGTGAAAAATCTCTCATGATGGTGAGTCACCAGCAAACTGTGGACATTTCATTGTGAACTGAGAACTGATAATGCTTATAAAAAAATAATAGGAATCAATATATTACTTACAATTCCCTTCGCTAAATAAGAATGAACAAACTCCTTCCATGTGATTTCTTTATACCTCATTTCATTATATACTAATAAACCAAGAACTCCAAGTGTGGTTACTAGAGCTATGGTCATGATTTTATTCTGATCATCTGGACTTCTTACACCCCTACAAAAAAAAAAAAAATAATAATAATAATAATAAAATAAAATAAAAAGAACTGTAATAAATGATTATGGAAGGCACAGGTAATTTAAACAAATTCTTGTAGAATACCGAATCTGTTCCATTTATTTTCATTATTTCAAGTTGGCTGCCAACCAGATTTACATCCCTTAGCTGACATCTCTATAAATATGAACAATTACCTGAAAAATCTTTTCGAATAAAACCATTAAACTCACTATTTAGCAAGACACTAATTCTACAAAATATTTATATTACTATGTGCAATATCAAGCATACTATAAAATATTTTGAAACATTCTTTTTTTAGATATGCATACCAATAAAATTATAAAGTGATATATATATCAAATAGAATTTAATTAAAACCCATTTAAAAGAATATACAGAATACATATAAATATTAATCAGACATCATAAAAGCACAAATACAGCACAACGTAAGACACAAAACCCATATAAAATTGATACAAATTAAATATTTTGGTAACAATCACATATGATTATTACACCAAACTTTGATTTCACGATAGAAAATTCAGCACTTAAGATACAAATAAAAATGTGTGTTAAAAAAAAAGATAATTGAACTCACAGCAAGTATCAGCATCACCAAAATGAAAAAAAAAAAAAAAATCCCATTTCACCTATCCATTCGCTCCAAACATGTGTTAAGTTTTTGCCTGAATTTATTTAAGTTATCAATGTCCACAACAACAGATAGGAGTTTGTTCCAAAAATCAACCACATGCTGGTAAAAGGCAATTTCTGCACAACTATTCTGCAACTGTCTTTCTTAAATTTGAATTTATGCTCCCCTGAAGTATGTAATCTAAGCAAAAGGAAGAATCTCATCAGTTTGCTCAAATCATTCAAAGCCTTAAATGCCTCAATCACATCACCTTCCATGTGCTTAGCCTCCAGATGCGGCAATTTGCAGAACTTAAGCCATTCTTGGTGAGAACACCCATTTATTCCCCTCACCAATCTCATTACCCTTATCTCTACTTGTACTAACAACTCTAAATCACTCCTAAAATGAGGCCTCCAGACTTCTATGCAATACTCAAGGTGTGGCTTGACCATTACCTTATACAAAGAGATAATTGCTTATTTATCTGCTGCATTATAATAACTGCTTTATTAGTTTAAATTGACATATTAACTTATTTTCTAGAGTAGCTTTATATTCCTATTTACGGTACTTAAGTTTAAAGTAACTTAGATAGAGATTTTGTAGGTACTGTATTACTTAGTATCGGAGAGGGTATCAAATCCACGTGTTTACCGTTCGTAAATAGCCACCATTGTTACGTGAAAATTAATAAGTAAAATCTATTAATCTTGTCAAACTTCATTGGCAATTAAATTGTACTTTTAACTATACATATAACCACTTAGGTTACGTAACATAAATAATTAGTAAAAATAAATAATTAATGCATAACTTGATATGGAAGTTATATAAAGGGATTTCGTAGATAACACTCGTTACTGAAACATAAATATAGCGTTATAACTGTGTTGGGATACATGTCTACGATTTAATTTTGTACTGAAATTGAAATTTTATTGAAAGTAAATCGAAATCATGACTCAAACCAGAGCAGCAAAGCAAAAGGCTCAAGCTAATGGGAATGCTGTGGCTCAGGGGAGAACTGAGGGGGGCAGTTGCTCTCTGAATAACAACCTTTTAAGATGCACTATTTGTTTGATGTTTGCGGAGCAGAGTCAGGTATGGGACATGATACTGCCATGGGAGATGTCTTTGTATGTGCGCGATGCAAGGAGTGTAAGGAAATCAGGCGACAACTCAGCATTGTTATGGGCCTATACGAGAGCTTGAAGGACAGGGTGGATGCCCTCGAAGGATTACAAGTGAGGGGCCCATCAAGCTCTCAGCTGCCCACACGAATGCCAGAGCTTGCACTTGGTCATCGCGCAACACAGCGGCAACCCCCAAGGCAGAATGCGCTGTTCCCAAAGGAACTAGTAGTTGTTGGTGACTCTATTGTCAGGGAAACGGGAAACATGCTTTGTAAAAGGATAGGTGGAACAGGACCAGGGTATGTTTGCCAGGGGCAAAGGTTGATGACGTTGTAGAGCAGATATCTTTTAAGGGCACAAAAGGTGATATAGTTGTACACGTTGGCACTAATGATATTAAGAGTAGGAGACCGGCGGAATTACTTAACAAGTACAGGTCACTGATGAAAAAAAGCCGTGAATTAGGGTTGAATTTGAAAGTGTCTGCAATTCTGCCCAGACAGGATAGGAGGGAGTATATGATGAGAGCCCTGTCGATCAATTCGGCCCTGGAAAGATTGTGCAGGTCTCAAGGGGTAGAATTTTTTTTAGCCTGGTCTTTACTTGTTAACAGGAGAGACTGCTTCTACAGGGATTGGATACACTTAAATAGAAAGGGTGCAAGAATGTTTGCTGATGCTATCGAGGCAGTGTTAGGTGGGTCGGAAAACTGCTAGATTGGGGGGATACAAGGACTAATAGATTAACAGAAGCCACTGGCAGAGGAGAAAGTGATTCTTGCACTGCTTCTATTGGAATGAGCAGCAGCCTGGAAAATAAGATGCAGGATATTTCAGAGACTGCTGGGAATCATGGGGGTACAAGTAAACACATGGGTTGTGTTAGGGTGGCTAAGAGGAAGAGCAAGTGCATGTATACTTGTGTGTACACCAATGCTAGGAGTTTAGTAAATAAATTTGATGAATTTGAGGTATTGCTCAAAACATTAAAGGCAGATATTGTTGGGATATCAGAGACGTGGTGTCACACAGATATAAGGAATGCAGAACTGGAATTTGGGGAGTACAATGTCTACAGGAAGGATAGACAGGATAGAAAGGGAAGAGGGGTTATGCTATTAGTTAAGAAACACATAAAATCCAAGGAAGTGAAGCCAGTCGACATCGCTAGACAGTGCAGTGTAGAGTCAGTTTGGTGTGACATAAGCATTGGGAGATCAAAATTGAGAGTAGGAGTGTGCTATAGGCCTAATGACTCTGATGAGTATAATAAGAAACTGTACAGAGAAATAGAGTGGGCCAGTAAATCAGAGAGTCTTATAATGGGGGATTTTAATTTCCCAGATATTGACTGGAATTTGGGGGCTGGTCACTCACACACTAGCAAGGCTTTTGTGGATTTATTGGATGATTGTTTTCTACATCAGCATGTCCAGGACGCAACTAGAGGGAGTAATACTCTTGATTTGATTATCAGTAGTGATTCTTCATGCATTAAGAATCTGCAGGTAAATGAACCACTAGATGGCAGTGATCACAGTGTTCTGAAGTGGGATTTACTCAAAGAGGTAACTACCATTAGGGGTAAAGGGAAGGGATATTGCTTTCGTAAAGGCGACTACGATGGACTGAGATAGTATTTAAATTCTATACAGTGCGATCAACTGATGATGTTACTAACAGCAAATTCAAAATGGGAAGCATTCAAAGAACTTATCTTGGAAGCTACTAGGCTTTACATACCAACTAAGAAATATTGTTCAAGGTTTAGGCCTAAATGGATGTCAGATGAACTAATGAGGCATATGGCAGAGAAGAAAAATGCATGGGATACATACAAATTAACCGAGATTTGCCACAAAAAAACGTATTAATCCAACAAACCAATCGAATCATAAACCAAGCAATCCCCTCAATATCAAAACGACATAGAGAAGAAGCAAAAGCTTTACACACACTTAGACAAAACCGAGATATCATTATTCAAAAGGCCAACAAAGGCGATACAGTAGTTATTCTCAATAAAGGAGACTATATAAATAAATTATACACCATCATTTCAGACACAACGACATACGAAGAGGTTGCACCATCAGAGTTCAACAGCTTAGTTAACAAATATAACAAATTGCTCACCACCTATAGGAAAGATGACCACATCACTATGGCTCAGCTCAAACAAATTAAAGCCCACACATACAATATCCCAACCTTATTCGGCCAAGTAAAATTACACAAAACAGGATACCCAATACGTCCCATCGTGTCATATAAGAATTCAGCTTTTGCCTCCTTAGCCATGTTCATCTACCCAATTCTAAAACCACTCCGAGAACTCCTAACATATAACATAAAAAACTACGATGCTTTATTCATGAACCTCAAAGATCTCCATATCAAGGAGGATATGAAGTTATATTAACTCGATGTGACTTCACTATAGACTAACGTAAATGTACCCTACACCTTAGACATAGTCTGGGGCTACTTAAACGATGATAACACAAAAATTAATAACACCAGACTCCCCAAAGACAGAATATTCGAACTAACAAAACTATTAGTAAATGCAAATTACATTCTATTCCAAGAAAAAATATACAGACAGATTTTTGGCCTCCCAATGGGCCTAAACATTAGTGGACTCATTGCCGAACTATACTTAGACAAATTAGAAAAGATCCACCTTGATCCATTTATACCACAGATCACATATTATGGAAGATATCTGGATGACATCCTAATCATCACAGATCACTTGACCATAAACAATATTCTACAGGTTTTTAATAACATCCATCAGAGACAAAAATTTGAATTAGCAACTGAAGCAGAATCCCACTCCATAAATTTCCTTAATTTTACCATACACAGATTAGACCAAAAACTAAATTTCAGCATATATAGAAAACCCACTAATAAAGGGATGCTTCTGCACTTCCACAGTTACCATCCCCAACCACACAAAAAAATCGGTCATGCTGAACCAATTTCTAAATGCCTTTAAATATTCTTCCACCCAGATTTCTCTAACCACTGAAATAAATGAACTAACTAGAAGTTTCTCAAATAGGGGTTACCCACTAACCTATATAAACAAAGTCAAAACAACAGATCGTGATAAAATAAATAACAACAACCTCACAACAAACATTGCAAAAAAATCCGACAAGACCAAAATATATTTCATCACCATTCCATATATCGAGCACTGGTACAATAAACTTAACCAAATATGCAAGGGAACTGACATGAAAATCATAGCAAAACCCATGAACAAATTATACACATTCTTCAGAAATCAACCTTCAAATACCACATTCCAATCACAGCATGACCTAGTATACAGTACACCATGCAAAAATTGTGACACTGTCTACGTAGGATCTACATGGGAGTGGCACAGCTTCGAGCAAAACAACACGAAGCTTCAGTGTGGGCGGGTCGTTCAAATGCATCGGAACTTTCGTTCCACGCCATAAATGAACGACATACATTCGGCTTTAATGAAACTAAAATTATAAATATTCAACACAACTACTACTACAAACTACTTATTGCAGAAACCTTAGAGATGAAACTACATGCAACTTCAATCAATATCCGTAGGCCATTCCTATTGTCCGACGATTGGTCACTTATATGCATGCGTGAAGAACAAACACTACAACATAAGACAAAAGTTTCGGATTAATTGTGAGCAGCTCTCTTCCTGTGAACATGACACCCTGAAAAGTTCTAGTCTGACTTAAGGAATGTAGAGAATAACCACCACCCCCCACCCCATATCCAATTATTAGACCCCTAAATTTAACTCAAAATTCCTGCCACAGCACCAAAAAGAAAATATCGATCCTTAATTATTAGTCAGTTTAGACCTCCAAAATCTAACTTTATGACAATGTCTTGCAAAATTGATATCGCCTTCCCCATGAATTATGAGCGAGTTGGACAAGGAGAGTTGGAAAAGAAGCTTCCTATATCTAAAATAAAGGTAAGCTCTGTTGATTCATAATACAAATTAACACGTGACACAGAAGCCTATGATAGATACAAGTTGATCTGTAACCAAGTTACAAAGGAGGTTAGGCAGGTGAAGGCAGATAACGAGAAATTTTTAGCAAGGGATGCAAAGAAAAACAGCAAAGAGTTCTTTACTTATGTAAACTCTAGAAGGAAGGGGATGAATCAGATTGGTCCACTTGATATCAATGGGTCAACTGTTGATGATCCTGCTCAGGTAGCTAACAAACTAAATGAATATTTTGCATCGACATTCATACATTAGGAGTTATTCAGCGAGGGGAATGCCAGAGGTGTATTCAACTCTGGCAGTAAGCTAGAGAATCTTGTAATAACTGAGAGTAAAGTGGAGGAGAAATTGTTGAAGATAAACACAAGAAAGGCACCTGGGGTGGATGGGATCTATCCAGTTATATTAAAGGAGGCAGCAAAGGAAATAAGCAAACCCTTAGCCATAATTATGAGAGCTTCCTTGGACTCAGGGGAGGTACCCATGGACTGGAGATGAGCAAATGTGACCCCAATTCATAAAGGAGGATCAAAGGCTAACACAAGTAATTATACCTGTGAGTTTAACTTCTGTTCCCGGAAAATTAATGGAGGCACTGGTTAAAGAAAGCACTGCAGGATCATCTAGACAAGACTTCAGTTATAGCTCGGACACAGCATGGTTTTGTTAAGGGGAAGTCTTGCCTGACCAATTTGATTGGATACTATGATGCAGTCACAAAAGAACTGGATGCAGGGAATAACTTTGATATTATATACTTGGATCTTAGAAAGGCTTTTGATACTGTTTCACATATAAGACTGCTGCACAAATTGGAGCAGTGTGGCATTGGAGGCAAATTGCTGCTATGGATAAAGGGGTGGTTGAGGGGGAGAAGACAGAGAGTGGTAATCAATGGACACTGATCATCGTGGACTAATGTTATTAGTGGAGTCCCTCAGGGTTCAGTATTGGGTCCTTTATTGTTTTCTGTATTTATAAATGATATTGATGATGGTATATCAAGCTTAATGTCCAAGTTTGCAGACGATACGAAGGTTGGCAGGGTTGTCAAGGACACTACTGACACTATGCTGCTGCAACAGGATCTGGAAAGGTTGAGCAGATGGGCTGAGAGGTGGCAAATGAAGTTTAACATTGACAAATGTAAAGTACTACATATGCCGAAACAGCAACCCCAGAGCAACGTATCAACTCTGTGGTACTACACTGACAGTGGTAGAGAATGAAAGGGACCTGGGGGGTGGTTGTGCAGGCAGATATGAAGTTCTCTGAGCAGTGCAGACGGGTTGCAAGAGTAGCTCATGGTGTATTGTCAATGATATATAGGAATTTTTCTAGCAGGGATAAGGAGGTGATTATTCCCTTGTACAAGGCAATGGTCAGGCCACACCTAGAATACTGTATACAGGCCTGGAGGCCTCATTTCAAGAAGGATGTAGAGCTGCTGGAACGAGTACAGAGAAGGGCAACAAGATTAGTGAATGGAACAAAGGGGTGCTCTTACGAAGAAAGGCTTAAGTTTTGTGAATTACAGTGTCTGGTGACTAGGCACCAGCGAGGTGATCTGATAGAGGTGTATAAAGCCTTGAATGGTTTGAGCATGCTCAATGCTGATGGGATTCTTCCTCTTGCTCAGAATAATCACCTGAGAGGGCATAAATTCAAACTGAGGAAAGACAGATGTAGGATAAATGTGCGGAAATTTGCCTTTAGCCAGCGGGTGGTTAGTAGGTGGAACAGAGTTATCACATTCGATCTAACCCCAAATGCAACTAAAACATCTAAGATGCCCAGAGCACCTGCATTAGTGCGGTGCCCCATCAAGAGCATCGACTGGTCTTCGTTTGATGACTCTGTAGTCAAAGACTTTATTCCACATGAACCAAAGTACCTGAACTCCTGCACAGCCACTGAAATAGCAGACAAGATGCAGCAAGTGTTGTTGAAGGCCTCCTACAGGTCGGCTAGGAAAAAATCTATCCGTCCCACTGCCTGCTCTTGGTGGTGTCAAGAGCTTACTGCACTCCGCAGAGAGGTCCATCGTGCCCGTCGACTTTATCAACGCCATCGCGACTGGCCTCCCTGTGAAGTAGCTAGATTCCACGGCAATTATATCGCTAAAAAGAACGAATATACCAAAGCTATAGCTGCCCAGAAGAAAACCACCTGGTCGGAGTTTGTCCGAGATTCAGGGAATTCCAACCCCTGAGGACTTCTATACAAAATAGCGAGGGATAAGACTTTCAGGCCTGAAATCTTTGGCACTGTAACTACTGGGAACACCGAGACTTCTAACTGGACCGACTCCATCAACTCCACACTTGACAGACTGTTTCCTGAAGATAATCGAGCAGACGATCTACCTGAGCACAGAGCAATACGATTAGCTAATCACACCTATGCTTCTGAGGAGGAAACAAATCCCTTTACAATGGAAGAGCTCACAGCCGTCCTCAACAGGATCAATCCCCAAAAATGTCCAGGAATGGACCTCATTGAGTACACCTTTGTCCTTCGTTTGTTCAAGCTTAGACCCCTATATCTCCAATTGCTCTACAACAAATGTCTTCAAGAGGGAGTTTTTCCCAAGGCATGGAAAGTGGCCCTGCTGCGACTCATAAGGAAGCCTGGAAAACCCCCAGGAGATCCGCACTCCCTTAGACCAATTGCACTCTTGGCAAATCTAGGCAAAGTTCTAGAAAGGCTCATGGCTCTCCGAATCACACAACTGTTCCAGGAAAAGAACCTATTCTCCCCAGCGCAGTATGGCTTCACACCAGGGCGATCTACAGAAGAGGCGCTGTTTGACTTCGTCCTCCATATTGAAAACTCCACATCTAAATATGAACTGGCCATCTTGGTGGATTTTGAAGGTACCTTTGACACTGTCTGGTGGGACAGTGCATTGGCATGCCTCCACCTAGTTAACTGTACCTCCCATCTCTACAAGCTCTTTCAGAACTATTTCACAGAGTGCACTACCGTGGTTAAATCCAATCTTCTGCAGATAACTAGACCAACCTCTCAGGGATGCCCACAGGTTTCTGTCTTGGGGCCCTTTGTGTGGAACATGGTCCTGCACAGCTGGCTTTCTAAAACTTTTGAAGGATGCAAAATTGTGGCATTTGTAGATGACCTGACTATGGTTGTTTCTGGGAAATCACGCTCCGATCTTGAAAACAAAGCAAATCTTGTACTAGCAGATCTCTACTCCTGGACAGTTCTGAACAAGCTTCAAATCAGTACCAGCAAAACAAAAATGATGCTTTTTAAATCAAAGCTTGACCTACGTCGCCCACCACAAATCAAGATCTCCGGAAAACAGCCCTAGGGCTGTTTTCCGGAGATCCTAGGGGTGATCATTGACCATAAGTTGAGCTTCCTTCCACATCTACAATACCTAGGGGTCAAAACGAAAAGATTTTCAGCTGCAATCATGAGGATCTCCAAGAGCAACTGGGAATTCTCCAACAAAACACACTCTCTGTATTATGAAGCTGTTTTCATCCCCATTATGACCTACGCAGCAGGAGCGTGGTTTCGCCGGGTTCAACGAGTACATATGAAAGTCAAGGTCAACTCCATTCAACGTGCTATGCTCTTGGCCACGCACAGATTATGCCGAACAGTGTCTACAGCTGCCATCCAGGTGATAGCTGGAACTCTGCCGCTTGATCTATTTGTTTCTTCAGAGGGCTTAACTTCAGAATTAAAAAGAAAATACCAACGAAGATACAGGGCCTAGAACTAAATCTCAATACTGACCCCAAAGCAGAAAGAGCTCGCTGTTATAAGGAACTCGTCAACATTTGGCAGTCTAGATGGAACACCTCACACAAAGGCTCCATTACCAGAAAATTCCTCCCTGATGTCACTTTCACAACCCTGAAAACGGTAAAGACCTGGCTTTCTCTCACCTTGGAATCCTCCTACTTGGTTACCGGACACGGGTCCCTCAATGAAAAATTACATCAACTGGGTTTGCTACCAACAGATCGCTGTTTCTGTGGCAGTTCAGAGAATTGGAAACATCTTTTCGAATGCAGGTTGTACGATGACTTAAGAAGGACCCTGCTGCAGGCTGTGCCAGGTATCTCAGAACAGCAACCAGAGCCTATACTCCAAACATCTGACAATCTAAAGTCATTCCAATCCTATGCATCTGAAGTCTTTGAGCACAGGAAGCAGAGCTGCATAGTTGTTACTGCACCTAACAATACCTCTTCAGTGACTTAAATAGTTCTATATTCGCATGCCACCATCTTCTTCATTTTTTTTTTCTTTTTTTTTTCTTTTCCACATGCTGTCTGGAGTTCCCACTCTAGTGCAGCCAGTTTATTTATTCATTCATTTTCATTTCATTTCATTCAATTATTTATTTATTTTATTTTATTCATTTTTCTCTTCTTTATTTTCTAAATCAAATTATTCTTTTCTTTATTTTTATTAAATTATTATTTTTCTTATTTATTTAATTTGTTCTTCACACGCTCTGCCTTGAGATCCCACTCTAGCGCAGCCAATTTATTTAAATTGGCTTTTTTCTTCTTATTTCTTTATTTTTTATTATTATTTTTTTATCATTATTATTTAATATATATATATATATTTTTTTTTTTTTTATTAATTTATTATTATTATTTTACTCTTTTTTTTTTTCTTTCTTTTTTGGGCTCTTCTGTCTTTATCTCCTCCCTCTGGAATGGGTCCCCAGAGGAATCTCTTCCGCCTTCTGGCAACACTAGGTGGGTCAGAGTCTCTCTTGAGACAGTACGTGTTTTTCTGGGACTGGCCCACCTTCCCGTGGTGTGGATGAGTACCCAGAATCATCTGTCCAGGCGACTGATGCTTCTGGGTAGCCAAGTGGCCAGAACATAACAACAGAACACACACATAATACACACAAGCGTACATCACACACACATATCTGGCCCATTTGTAGTGATACTGTTCTTCACAGAGACACAAGGCGGAGTTGAACAAACGTTCTAGGTGCCGCCCTTACATGTCCACATGTCCATAGCCTAAATAAGTTTAAGGCTCAGCTGGACAGGTATTTCGAATGAACAGAGGGGTGAAGTGGAAGTGGTTATTTTTTATTTATTTATTTTACTTTATTTTTTTTTGGCTGATGCTGCATAAGCTTGCTTTCTTGCATCAAATGCCTCTACTAATGCTAATGCTAATAATCACCTCCTTATCCCTGATAGCAAAGTCCCCTGTATATCACTGCCAAGAACTTGAGCTGCTCTGGCAGCCTGTCTGCACTGTCAGAAATTTCATTTCTGAATGCACAATTAACCCCACATCTTTTTCATTCTCCACTACCCTGAGTTTAGTACCACACGGTTGGTATTTAACTCAGGGGTTACTGCTACCCATATGCAGCACTTGCATTTGTCAATGATAAACTTCAGTTGCCACTTCTCAGCCCATCTGTCCAACTTTTCTAGATCCTGTTGGAGTAGCATATTGTCATTACTGTCATAAAAATCCTGCCAACCTTTGTGTTGTCTGCAAACTTCAACATTTAGCCTGATACCGAATCGTCAATATTATTGAAAAATATAGAAACCAACAAAGGGCCCAACACCAAACCCTGGGAGACTCCATTAATAATGGTAGTCCATGAAGAGCAGTGTTCATTGATTACTACTCTCTGTCTTCTCCTACTGAACCATCCCTTTATCCATAGCAGTAAATTTCCCTTAATCCCACTGCTCCAATATGTACAGTCTTTTTGGGGCAACACTATCAAAAGCATTTAAATCCAAGTACGTGATATCAAAATTCTTTTTTGCATCCAGTTCCTTTGTGAACACATCACAATACCCAATCAAATTGGTCAGATAAGATTTCTCCAGAACAAACCCATGAAAACAACATATGTGTCTAAATTATAACTGCAGTCTTATCTTATGCAGTCTTATTTAGGGTTGAATTTGAAAGTGTCTGCAATTCTGCCCAGACACGATAGGAGGGAGTATATGATGAGAGCCTTGTCGATCAATTTGGCCCTGGAATGATTGTGCAAGGCTCAAGGGGTAGAATTTTTTTCAGCCTGGACAGTACTTGTTAACAGGAAAGACTGCTCCTAAAGGGATGGCATACACTTAAATAGAAAGGGTGCAAGAATATTTGCTGATGCTATCGAGGCAGTGTTAGGTGGGTCGGAAAACTGCTAGCTTTGGGGGAGAAAAAGACTAATAGATTAACAGTAGCCACTGGCAGAGGTGAAAGAGATTCTTGCACTGCTTCTATTGGAATGAGCAGAAGCCTGAAAAACAAAATGCAGGATATTTCAGAGACTGCTGGGAGTCATTGCGGTACAAATAAACACATGGGTTGTGTTAGGGTAGCTAAGAATATAAACAGGTGCATGTATACTTGCGTGAACACCAATGCTAGAAGTTTAGTAAATAAATTTGATGAATTTGAGCTATTGCTCAAAACATCAAAGGCAGATATTGTTGGGATTTCAGAGACATGGTGTCAGACAGAGATAAGGAATGCAGAACTGGAATTTGGGGAGCACAACATCTACAGAAAGGATAGACAGGATAGGAAGGGAGGAGGGGTTATGCTATTAGTTAAGAAACACATAAAATCCAAGGAAGTGAAGTCAGTCGACAACGCTGGACAGTGCAGTGTCGAGCCAGTTTGGTGTAACATAAGCATTGGGAGATCAAAATTGAGAGAAGGAGTGTGCTATAGGCCTAATGACTCTGATGAGTATAATAAGAAACTGTACAGGGGAAATAGAGTGGGCCAGTATATCAGAGTCTTATAATGGGGGATTTAATTTCCCAGATATTGACTGGAATTTGGGGGCTGGTCACTCACACATTAGCAAGGCTTTTGTGGATTTATTGGATGATTGTTTTCTACCTCAGCATGTTCGGGAGACTACTAGAGGGAGTAATACTCTTGATTTGATTATCAGTAGTGATTCTTCATGCATTAAAAATCGGCAGATAAATGAACAACTAGGTGGCAGTGATCACAGTGTGCTGAAGTGGAATTTACTCAAAGAGGTAACTACCATTAGGGGTAAAGGGAAGGGTTATTGCTTTCGTAAAGGCGACTACGATGGACTGAGACTGTATTTAAATTCTATACAGTGGGACCAACTGATGATGTTACCAACAGCAAATTCAAAATGGGAAGCATTCAAAGAATTTATCTTGGAAGCTACTAGGCTTTACATACCAATTAAGAAATATTGTTATTGTTTTCTTCTCTGCCATATGTCTCATTAGTTCATCTGACAAATGTCAGATGAACTAATGAGACATATGGCAGAGAAGAAAATGGATGGGATACATATAACTTAACACGTGACACAGAAGCCTATGATATATACAAGTTGATCTGTAACCAAGTTACAAAGGAGGTTAGGCAGGCGAAGGCAGATAACGAGAAATTTTTGGCAAGGGATGCAAGGAAAAACAGCAAAGAGTTCTTTACTTATGTAAACTCTAGAAGGAAGGGGATGAATCAGATTGGTACACTTGATATCAATGGGTCAACTGTTGATGATCCTGCTCAGACAGCTAACAAACTAAATTAATATTTTGCATCGACATTCACACATGAGGAATTATTCAGCGAGGGGAATGCTAGAGGTGTATTCAACTCTGGCAGTAAGCTATAGAATCTTGTAATAACTGAGAGTAAAGTGGAGGAGAAATTGTTGAAGCTAAAAAAAAGAAAGGCACCTGGGGTGGATGGGATCTATCCAGTTATATTAAAGGAAGCAGTAAAGGAAGTAAGCAAACCTTTAGCCATAATTATGAGAGCTTCCTTGGACTCAGGGGAGGTACTCATAGACTGGAGATGCGCAAATGTGACCCCAATTCACAAAGGAGGATTAAAGGCTGACAAGTAATTATAGACTTGTGAGTTTAACTTCTGTTCCAGGAAAATTAATGGAGGCACTGGTTGAAGAAGCACTGCAGGATTATCTAGACAAGACTTCATTTATAGCTGGGACACAGCATGGTTTTGTTAAGGGGAAGTCTTGCCTGACCAATTTGATTGGATACTATGATGCAGTCACAAAAGAACTGGATGCAGGGAATAACTTTGAGCAAAGCAAAAGGCAGCAAAGCAAAAGGCTAATGGAAGTGCTGTGACTCAGAGCAGAACTGAGGGGGGCAGTTGTCCTCTAACTCACAGCCTTATAAAATGCACTGTTTGCTTGAAGTTTGCAGAGCAATCGGGTACGGGACATGATACTGCCATGGGGGATGTCTTTGTGTGTGTGCGATGCAAGGAGTGTATCGATATCAGGCAACAACTCGGCGTTCTTGTGGGCCTATATGAGAGCTTGAAGGACAGGGTGGATGCCCTCGAAGAAACTAAATTGAGGGCCCATTAAGCTCTCAGATGCTCACATCAACGCCAGAGCTTGCACTTGGGCATCGCGTGACAGAGACAACCCCCAAGGCAGAATGCGCTGGTCCCGAAGGAACTAGTAGTTGTTGGTGACTCTATTGCCAGAGAAACGTAGAACATGCCTTGTAAAAAGGATAGGTGGAACAGGACCAGGGTATGTCTGCCAAGGTTGATGACATTGTAGAGCGGATATCATCTTTTAAGGGCACAAAAGGTGATATAGTTGTACACGTTGGCACTAATGATATTAAGAGTAGGAGACCGGCAGAATTACTTAACAAGTACAGGTCACTGTTGAACAAAAGCCGAGAATTAGGGTTGAATTTGAAAGTGTCTGCAATTCTGCCCAGACACGATAGGAGGGAGTATATAATGAGTGCCTTGTCGATCAATTCGGCCCTGGAAAGATTGTGCAAGGCTCAAGGGGTAGAATTTTTTTCAACCTGGACTGTACTTGTTAACAGGAGAGATTGCTTCTACAGGGATGGGATACACTTAAATAGAAAGGGTGCAAGAATATTTGCTGATGCTATCGAGGCAGTGTTAGGTGGGTCGGAAAACTGCTAGCTTGGGGGGAGACAAAGACCAATAGATTGACAGTAGCCACTGGCAGAGATGAAAGAGATTCTTGCACTGCTTCTATTAGAATGAGCAGAAGCCTGAAAAACAAGATGCATGGTATTTCAGAGACTGCTGGGAGCCATTGCGGTACAAGTAAACACATGGGTTGTGTTAGGGTAGCTAAGAATAGAAACAGGTGCAGGTATACTTGCGTGCACACCAATGCTAGGAGTTTAGTAAATAAATTTGATGAATTTGAGGTATTGCTCAAAACATCAAAGTCAGATATTGTTGGGATATCAGAGACGTGGTGTCAAACAGATATAAGGGATGCAGAACTGCAATTTGGGGAGTACAATGTCTACAGAAAGGATAGACAGGATAGGAAGGGGGGAGGGGTTATGCTATTAGTTAAGAAACACATAAAAACCAAGGAAGTGAAGCCAGTCGACATCGCTGGACAGTGCAGTGTTGAGTCAGTTTGGTGTGACATAAGCATTGGGAGATCAAAATTGAGAGTAGGAGTGTGCTATAGGCCTAATGACTCTGATGAGTATAATAAGGAACTGTACAGGGAAATAGAGTGGGCCAGTAAATCAGAGTGTCTTATAATGGGAGATTTTAATTTCCCAGATATTGACTGGAATTTGGGGGCTGGTTACTCACACACTAGCAGGGCTTTTGTGGATTTATTGGATGATTGTTTTCTACATCAGCATGTTCGGGAGGCAACTAGAGGGAGTAATACTCTTGATTTGATTATCAGCAGTGATTCTTCATGCATTAAGAATCTGCAGATAAATGAACCACTAGGTGGCAGTGATCACAGTGTGCTGAAGTGGGATTTACTCAAAGAGGTAACCTACCAGTAGGAGTAAAGGGAAGGGTTATTGCTTCCGTAGAGGCGACTACGATGGACTGAGACAGTATTTAAATTCTATACAGTGGGACCAACTGATGATGTTACCAACAGCAAATTCAAAATGGGAAGCATTCAAAGAACTTATCTTGGAAGCTACTAGGCTTTACATACCAACTAAGAAATATTGTTCAAGGTTTAGGCCAAAATGGATGTCAGATGAACTAATGAGGCATATGGCAGAGAAGAAAAATGCATGGAATAGTTACAAATTAACACATGACACAGAAGCCTATGATAGATACAAGTTAATATGCAACCAAGTTACAAAGGAGGTTAGGCAGGCGAAGGCAGATTACGAGAAATCTTTGGCAAGGGATGCAAAGAAAAACAGCAAAGAGTTCTTTACTTATGTAAACTCTAGAAGGAAGGGTTTGAATCAGATTGGTCCACTTGATATCGATGGGTCAACTGTTGATGATCCTGCTCAGGTAGCTAACAAACTGAATGAATATTTTGCATCGACATTCATACATGAGGAGTTATTCAGCAAGGGGAATGCCAGAGGTGTATTCAACTCTAGCAGTAAGCTACAGAATCTTGAAATAACTGGGAGTAAAGTGGAGGAGAAACTGTTGAAGATAAACACAAGAAAGGCACCCGGGGTGGATGGGATCTATCCAGTTATATTAAAGGAGGCAGCAAAGGAAGTAAGCAAACCCTTAGCCATAATTATGAGAGCTTC
Organism: Mastigoproctus giganteus; assembly: GCF_048544385.1. NCBI lineage: Eukaryota > Metazoa > Arthropoda > Arachnida > Uropygi > Thelyphonidae > Mastigoproctus > Mastigoproctus giganteus. Next base: position 65,111,032 of record NC_143584.1, on the reverse strand, counting down.
CTTGGACTCAGGGGAGGTACCTATAGACTGGAAATGTGCAAATGTGACCCCAATTCACAAAGGAGGATCAAAGGCTGACACAAGTAATTATAGACCTGTGAGCTTAACTTCTGTTCCAGGAAAATTAATGGAGGCACTGGTTAAAGAAGCACTGCAGGATCATTTAGACAAGACTTCAGTTATAGCTCAGACACAGCATGGTTTTGTTAAGGGGAAGTCTTGCCTGACCAACTTGATTGGATACTATGATGCAGTCACAAAAGAACTGGATGCAGGGAATAACTTTGATATTATATACTTGGATCTTAGAAAGGCTTTTGATACTGTTGCACATGGAAGACTGCTACACAAATTGGAGCAGTGTGACATTGGAGGCAAATTGCTGCTATGGATAAAGGGGTGGTTGAGGGGGAGAAGACAGAGAGTGGTAATCAATGGACACTGCTCATCGTGGACTAATGTTATTAGTGGAGTCCCTCAGGGCTCAGTGTTGGGTCCATTATTGTATTTATAAATGATACTGATGATGGTATATCAAGCTTAATGTCCATGTTTGCAGACGATACGAAGGTTGGCTGGGTTGTCAAGGACACTACTGACACTATGCTGCTGCAACAGGATCTGGAAAGGTTGAGCAGATAGGCTGAGAGGTGGCAAATGAAGTTTAACATTGACAAATGTAAAGTACTACATATGGGAAACAGCAACCTCAGAGCAACGTATCAACTCTGTGGTACTACACTGACAGTGGTAGAGAATGAAAAGGACCTGGGGTTAATTGTGCAGGCAGATATGAAGTTCTCTGAGCAGTGCAGACGGGCTGCAAGGGTAGCTCATGGTGTATTGTCAATGATATATAGGAATTTTTCTAGCAGGGATAAGGAGGTGATTATTGCCTTGTATAAGGCAATGGTCAGGCCACACCTAGAGTACTGTATACAGGCCTGGAGGCCTCATTTCAAGAAGGATGTTGAGCTGCTGGAACAAGTACAGAGAAGGGCAACAAGATTAGTGAATGGAACAAAGGGGTGCTCTTACGAAGAAAGGCTTAAGTTTTGCAAATTAGTGTTTGGAGACTAAGCACCAGCGAGGTGATCTGATAGAGGTGTATAAAGCCTTGAATGGTTTGAGCATGCTCAATGCTGATGGGATTTTTCCTCTTGCTCAGAGTAATCACCTGAGAGAGCATAAATTCAAATTGAGGAAAGACAGATGTAGGATAGACATGTGGAAATTTGCCTTTAGCCAGCGGGTGGTTGGTTGGTGGAACAGACTTTCATCCTTTGTTGTGGAAGTTAATAGCTCAGCTGGACAGGTATTTCGAACGAACAGAGGGGTGAAGTGGAAGTGTTTTTTTTTTTTTTTTTGGCTGATGCTGCATAAGCTTGCTTTCTTGCATCAAATGCCTCTACTAATGCTAGATGATCCTGCAATGCGTCTTTAACAAGTGTCTGCAGTATTGAAGTTAAACTAACAGATCTGCAATTACTCGTGTCATCCTTTGTCAATCGGGGATACACTTGCACATCTCCAGTCCATGGGACATCCTCTGAATCCAAGGATGCTCTCATAATTATGGCTAAGGGTTTGCTCATCTCCTTTGCCACTTCCATTAACATAACTGGATAGATCCCATCTACTCCAGGTGCCTTTCTTCTATTTAATTACAATTTCATCTCCATTTTGCTATCAGCTATTACAAAATCATTTAATTCCCTCATACAGTTTGATAAACTTCTGGCCTCTAATTCCTTACAGAATTTCTCATGTCTGAATTTAGAGGCAAAATACTCATTTTATTTCTCAGCTAGCTGAGCAGGATCATCAACCATCAATATCAAGTGGACCAATCTGATTCATCCCCCTTCCTTCTAGAGTTCACTTAAGTAAAGAACTCTTTACTGTTTTTCTTTGAACCCTTTTCCAAAGATCTCTCCTAATTTGCCTTCTCCTGTCTAACATCCTTTGTGACTTCATTACAGTCTAGCTTATCTCTACCACAGGCTTTTCTGTTGCCTGATAATATATAATTATCCTATACACTTTTCTTCTCTGCCACATATCTCATTATTACATTAACATCCATTTAGGCCTAAACCTTGAACAGTAGTTCCTAGTTGGCATGAAAAGCCTAGTAGCTTCCAAACTTAATTCCTTGAATTCTTGCCATTTAGAATTTGCATTATCAGTTGGTCCCACTGCATAGAATTTAAAAAACTCTCAGAGATCACCAGAGTAACCTTTACAAAAACAAAAATGCTTCCCTTTACCCCTGATGGCAGTTACAACTTTAAGTAAATATGACATCAGCACACTGTGTTCACTGGCTCATAGTGGATCCTTTATGTGCAGATTCTTAATGCATGAATAATCACTGCTGATAATCAGATCAAGAGTATTGCTCTCTGTGGTTGCCATACTGAACATGCTGCTGTAAAAACAGTCATCTAAGAAATCCACAAAAGTCTTGCTAGTGTGCAAGTGACCAAACTACAAGTTCCTGTCAATCCTGAAATTTTTTTATCTTGAAAGTTAACATCCCAATTATAAGACAGTTATGTTTTACTGGTCCATTACATTTATCTGTACAGTTGTTCGTTGTACGCAGAGGCCTATGACACACATCTACTCTCATTTTTACTTTCCCAGTGCTTCTTTCACACCAAACTGACACATCATTGCACTGAACACTCATGTCAACTGGATGCACTGCATTAAATTTTATGTGTATCTTAACTAACAGCATAACCTCCTCCCTTTCTGTACACATACTCCACAAATTCCAATTCTGCATTCCTTATATCTGTGTGACACACATCTCTGATATCCCAACAATGTCTGCCTATGATGTCTTGACCAGCACCTCAAATTCCTCAAATTTATTTACTACATGCCTAGCGTTGGTGCACATGCATCTGTTCTTACTCTTACTTACCCTAACACAGCTCATGCATTTACTTGTTCCATGATGACTCCCAGTAGTCCTTGAAATCTCCAGCACTTTGCTTTCCAGGCTGCTGCTCATTCTACAGAAGCAGTGTAAGGATCACTTTCATCTCTGCCTGCAGTTATTGTTAATCTGTCTGTAATCACTTTATCTCAAGTGTGAATAACCTTTTTAAAGACGAAGTTGAGTCTAGAGATAATGCAACGAGAGAATCTGTCAAGCACTCAATGAGGAGCTCTTTTTTTCTCACTCCGCTCTCAGATAAAGAGATTTTAGAAGCAGGACATCAATTAAAAGAAAAGGGAGCCCCTGGCTTTGATGAAATATCTCCTGTTCTGCTGAAAAAGGTCCTTAACTCAATTCTAACACCACTGAAGTATATTTACAATCTTTCCTTTCAATCTGGTAAATTCCTGTCTCAATTCAAAAAAGCAGTCATTGTTCCTGTTCCTAAGGGGAAAGATTGTAACTCTATCAACAATTTTCGTCCAATAGCTCTACTCTCAGTTTTTGCAAAATTATTCGAAAAAATTCTTCACGGCAGACTCATGGGCTTCCTGGAAGTCAATCAGCTTATCCATCAACAACAGTACGCTTATCGTTCAAAAAGATCCACTGATCTGGCAATTGTTGACTTCTGCTCTAGGATCATGGACTGTCTTGAAAAGGGTTACTATGCAATAGCACTGTTTCTAGACCTATCAAAAACTTTTGACTGCATAAATCATAATATCCTACTCAACAAGCTCAACAATCTTGGCTTGAGAGGAAAAATTAACCTTCTCCTTGAAGACTACCTTACTGATATGCCATTTGTCATTAAAACAAACCAGTCTTTTTCAGAGATTTCTTATTTCTCCAGGGGAGTACCTCAAGGCTCACTTCTCGGACCTATCCTATTTGTTCTTTACATCAATGAATTTCTCTCTCATCTTCCCACCTAGTAGCGTATGCCGATGACATTTCCATTCTAATCACTGATAAAGACCCTAACCAACTTCAATGCAAGATCTCTGCCCTGCTCTCTGAAATGCATAGTTGGCTACAAAAGAATCAGCTTATACTGAACCCAGAAAAATCCAAATATATGGTGTTTAAGATTGATTTCGATATAACATACAAAGGAAAACAACTCGAAAGGGTGAATGATACCAAGTTTCTAGGAATCTGGCTAGATGACAAGCTGAGTTGGGATAAACAAATGATCACCTTACGAAAGAAGACTTCGTCACTAGCAGGAATACTCGCCCGAGCCTCTGCCTGGGTACCTCCTTCCCTTCTCAGACTAGTATTCCTTTCCTTAATACAGCCTCACTTAACATGTGAAATCATCTCGTGGGGTATGGCCAGTCAAGATAACCTTGCGAGAATCAATTCAATTGTCAATCTATGTGTTCGTTAAATTTTGGGCCTTCCCTGGAATGCATCGGTGACTTTGAGATATAAGGAAGCAAGACTCTTAAGTATCTACCAACTGATACAAAAAGCTGAGGCGGTCTTTGTCTACAATGCTTTGAAAATACCAAACTTTCCTCCTCTCTTCAGATCCTTTTTTATAACAATAGAAGAAGGAATAAGATATAATTTAAGAAATGAAGCAAACCTAAAGGTTCCGCTTTTTAGAAAAGCCATAGGTCAGAAAAATATAAAATACAGAGGCGCAAAAACCTGGAATAATCTTCCTGAAAATATCAAAAATGCCCTTTCACTAAACAGGTTCAAGAAGCTCCTAACTGAACACATCACCAGGGATGTCTGATCTAAATCACCTTCCACACAACTCCTGAACTTTCCACAATGCATACCAGTTTGGAAATTATGTTGTTGTTTTGGTTTTTAGGAGCATTAGCAACTAAGGCCATATTGCTCCAGGGATATGCAGTGGTCATTCCCTGACCTTTCCGCATCCTCTGTGCTTGGTTGTGACGGGCTCGAACCCCGGTCTAATCAAGAAGCATGTGCTACGCACCGCTGCTCCTTCCCACCTGGCTACGGAGGCACCCCTGGAAATTATGTTACAAAAAGCTTGTAACACTCTACGCAATTATTTCATAATTTTTTTCTTTCATACTTGTTATTGCAAAAGTACTCACAATGTAATTATAAGTACTATTGTTAACCACGCGACATGTGTGGTTGGTTTACAAAGTCTCCGTAATGGAATGTAGAAACATGTCCAATTCATGATGTATCTGTTAAATAACTCCTGTGTAATTTCAGGTCTGGTTTTATTGTTATCTTTTTCAAAGGGAACACCCCCTAAAAAGCCTCTGGCTTATGTGTTCTCCCTCCTTTCTTGCTGTTATCTCCCAACAATTGTAACACAAAATAGGAATAAATAAATTATCAAAAATTATCAAACCCTCCAAAGCCAGCAGTTTTCTGACACACTTAACACTACCTTGACATCAAATATTCTTGACAGCAATATTCTTGCACCCTTTCTATTTAAGTGTATCCCTCACTCGTAGAAGCAGTCTCTCCTGTTAACAAGCAGAGACCATGCTGAGAAAAACTGTACCCCTTCTGAGCCATGCACATTCACTCTGGACCCAAATTGATTGACAAGGCTCTTATCATATACTCCCTCCTATCATGTCTGGGTAGAATTGTAGACACTTTCAAATTTAACCTTAACTCATGACTTTTTTTTTAACACTGTCCTGAACTTGTTAAGTCTGCAGATCTTCTCTTAATGTCATTCATACCAATGTGCACAACAATATCACCCTTTGTACCCTTAAAAGATGATATCTGCTCTACAATGTCATCAACTGTTTTGCCCACTGGCACACATATCCTGGTCCTATTTCATCTATCCTTTTTGTATAATATATTTCATGTTTTCCCTGACAACAGAATCATGTCACTAACAACAATTGGTCGTGATTACTCCCTCATCTGCAACAGCATCAAAAGCCTTCCTGAAATCCAAGCATCTGATATCAAAATTAATTTTTGCATCCAATTCCTTGGTCACTGCATCACAATATCCCACCAGATTGTTCGCACAAGACTGATCCTTAAAAAATGCATGCTGTGACTGCAGTAAAATTGTATTCCTATTTAGATGGTCCTGCATCACTTCTTTAACGAATGATTCCATTATTTTTCAGGGAAGAGACATTAAGCTAAATTGTCTGTAATTACTCATGTCACCTTTAAATCTTCATCTGTGAATTGGGGATAGATTCACACATCTCCAATCCACAGGTACCCCATGAATCCAAGGATGCTCACATAATTATAGCTATGAATTTGCTTACCTCCCTTAATATAATTGGATGGATTCCATCCACCCCAGGTGCCTTTTTTATGCTCAGCTTCAACAATTTCTCTTCCGCTTTTCATTCAATTATCACAAATTCATTAGGGTTTGATAACTTCTGGCATCCCCTCCCTAAATAATTCCTCACATTTGAATGTAGATGCAAAATCTTTATTCAGTTTGTCACAACCTATGCTAGGTCACAAATAGTTAACCCCCCCCCCCCCGACATCAAGTTCCACAATGTGATTCAACCCCTTCCTTCTAGTCTAATAAAAGCATAGAGTTCTTTGGTGCTGTTCCTTTGCATTCTAAACATAATCTGATTTCTCATAATCTGCCACAGCTTGCCTAACCTCCTTTGTGACTTGATTACAGGCTAATTTATATATATATATATATATATATATACACCATAGGCTTCTCTGTCACCTGAAAATTTATATGTATCCCACACATTTTCTTTATATGTCACAAGTCTCGTTAGTTCATCCATTTAGTCTTAGCCTTGAACAGCATTACTTAATTGGCATTAAAAGACTTGTAGCTTCTATGATTGTTTCCCTGAATGCTTCCCATTTAGACTTTGCTGTTGATAACATCACTATCAGTTGGTCCCACTGCACAGAATTTAAAGCTGTCTGAGACCAATGCAGTCACCCTTATGAAAGCAAGTCTTTCCCTTTACCTGTAACAGTAGTTCTCTTTAGTTAAATTCCACACTGTAATCACTGCATGCATTCTTAATTCTGCATGTATTTGAATTAGTGTATAAAAAATTGCTGTCAATAAAGAGATCAAGGGTACTGATTCCTCCTGTTGCCTTTCAAACAGGCTGCTGTAAAAAACAGCCATCCAATAAATCTACAAGTGTTGCTAGTGTGTGATTGACTAACCTGCAAATTCCAATAAACATTTGTAAAGTTAAAATCCCTCTATAATACATTCTGATTTACTGGCTCACTATTTCTACATATAGTTGCTTGGTATACTCATCACAGCCATTAAGGCTGTGATGAGTATACCATCAAGGCCTATGGTACACTCCTACTATCGTTTTTGTTTTCCTAGTGTTTATATAACACCAAATTGACTCAACATTGCACAGGTCACCCAGGTCAAATGGATGCACTGCCTCGGATTTCATATACTTCATAACTAACAGCGTAACCCTCCCACCCATCATGTCTGTTTTAACCGTATACACTGTTCAGATTTTGTGTAACACAATTTTACCGATGTATTAAATAGTACCAGAGTGAGGTGGTTACCTGTGTGGTCAAGTTGGTTTGTTGGTTTGGTTTGGTTGGTTTTTTTTTTAGGAGCATTAGCAACTAAGGCCATATTGCTCCGGGATATGCGGTGGTCATTCCCTGACCTTTTTGCATCCTCCGTATTTGGTGGTGACGGGCTCGAACCCCGGTCTAATCAAAAAGTGTGTGCTACGCACTGCCGCTCCTTCCCACCTGGCTACGGAGGCGCCCAGTCAAGTCGGTTTCCTGATGGCAGTAGGCACTGAGGTCATACTGTGCAAGATCTCCAACATCAATCAAATTATTATGCTAACCTCTACAATTGCACTGCAGGAACTTTATTTCGATTTAAGGGAACCCTTGGTATGTTTCTGAGGGGCTGTGAATTCCTGTCATTTCATTTTATGTTTCTCATTTTTTGTAAAGTATGGTTTTCCAATGTCCATCCCTTCTTCAGTAAACAGTTCTAGAATCTGGATATTTTGGTATGATTTGTCTTCAACATCCATGCTTTTGACATTTGGTTTCTATCAAGAACTGTGGTCGAACCAGTATCCTCCTCGGACATAGGAGTTGGTTGTGTGGTTATAAGTATATTTACTGCTTTATTTGGTTTACTGAAATAAATAAATTTTCTGTTTATACTCCGGCATGACAACCAAGTCAGTAAAGTCTACAATAAATCGTCAATACAAATATTTATCGTATCTAGTAGTCACGGGCTTGAACCCCGGACCACTAAAGGAATGCGTGCTATGCACTCTCGCTCCTGACCACAGGGCTACCAATACTGACCTATCCCACTGAGCTAGAAATTTGCTGGGTGGGATGGTTACCAGCTTTCGGTAGTAAGCGATATTTGTCTTGTGGTTGCCCGAGCATAAGTTTTCTTGTCTGTGTTTGAGGCAAGTAGGGATTTTTTGGTTTCCTGGTATGTTACATTATACCGTTTCGTATTGCTGTATCTTTTTTAGCTTGCTTCCAGAAGCAACACTCCTTGGAATAGGCAGCATGTTCTCATATATAGTTGAGACACTCAGGCATTGCCGCTGTGCAGTCAGTTTGGTTATGCACAGTAGATTCAAATGATAATACTGTATTACTATAAAAAAAATTATTACAAATGCGTGGGCTGTTACAATTACGTTATAAATTTGGTCATCCCCAATCAATGCACATGGGTGTCCTAATTCTATGTGGATTAATAGACTTAAAGCTCTTCCTGATAAAGCAGCCCATAAACCTAAAATTAAGTATAAAGTTCCAAAATCTTTATGATTTGTGGACACAGTTAGCTGCACCTTTGCAGACTTCTGGTGAGTGCAGAACTTCCAGCACTTTTAGCACTATAGTAGGATTGTAATATCTTTAACAAGGCAGTTTTTGTTTGTTATTTGGTTTTTGGGAGCATTAGCAACTAAGGCCATATTGCTCCGGGATATGCGGTGGTCATTCCCTGACCTTTCCGCATCCTCCGTATTTGGTGGTGACGGGCTCGAACCCCGGTCTAATCAAGAAGCGTGTGCTACGCGCTGCTGCTCCTTCCCACCTGGCTACGGAGGCAGCAAACAAAGACAGTTAAGGTCTGCTGCTTGACCACTGTTGATAGCCTGAGATTGTCAAAGATAACTCCTTCAGTTCATCTAATTAATTTCACAAAGGAGGATCATCAAAGGTTGACAAAATCAATTACAGAGCTATTAGTTTAACTTCTGTTCTGGGGAAATTAATGGCGGCATGGTTAAAGAAGCACTGCAGCATAATCTAGACAGCACTTCGGTTATAGTTCGGACACATCATAGGTTTGTTAAGGGGAAGTCTTGTCTGACCAATTTGATTGGATACTATGATGTGATAAGTACTTTCCTAAGATCCAAGTACAGTCAGTCCTCGTATAACACATGTTTACATTACACGAATTCAATCATACACGATTTATAAATAGGGGAACGATATCTTATATAACACGAACCGAATTCGCTTATGCACGATTCGCAATTGTGTTTACAAGAAATGGCAGTCGAACGCAGAAACACATTTCACCATAATAACGTAAAAACCCACACAATGCCAGCTATCGGTATTATCGCAAATGCAATTAGATCGAGTTTACTACCAGTTTATAATAGATTCCACTAGCAGAAATGCAACTGGAAATTGTTTTTATTGTTTTATGGTAGTAACCCCTAGAAATGTGCTTTAGTAAAATGTGAGGTGTTAATAGTGTATCTCTGCCTTTACGGTGTTGTTTATTCAGTTGCTACAGGCGCGAAGCTTTGTTTATGTGTATCAAGCGTGCCTCCTCGTTTTGTAATTGTGCTTTATTCCCTAAAAATTAGTAAAATACTTAAAAGGTGTGAAAAGGAAGCGTCCTGGTGAAGACACTGCAGATCCACAGAGAAAAAGAAAAGCAATATCGATAAACAGAGGCGGATTGAGTCAAAAATTCTTACCCAGGAAAATTTATAGTGGCCTCATACTAGCGTTTATGGCCAAAATCACACCGGCCTCCGGCCAACCGGGGTTTCCCCGGCAAGGCTTATGGCCAGGCCAGTCTGCCTCTGTCGATAGAGAAAAAATATGAAATTGTGAAACGCTTTGAGCGAAATGAAAGACCATGTGATATTGCACGTGCTACAGACCTAAATGAGGCAACGCCGAGAATTATAAAGAATGCAGAGAAAATAAAAACAACCTTCATAGCAGGAACAACTCAAAGTGTAATTAAAATCCATTAGATTAAGACACAAGAATTGGAAGAGATGGAACGGCTGTCATCTGTTTGGATAGAAAATCAAACAAAAAACAAGTTTGCTGACGATAGAAGCAAAAGCATTAGCAATATTTTATTACGTAATAGTTGTAATAAAATACGTAAGTATTTTATTACCATTATTTATTGTGTTTGGTAATGTTTTGGTTACAAATGTGTGTTCAGTCTTGGGTGGTCAGCGCCTAACCCTATTTTTCCCATAGGGCCTGTTGTTCATATTGCACGATTTTGCATTGCACGAGGGTTTCTAGGAACACAACTATCGTGCTATACGAGGACTGACTGTATATGATATCAAAAAATAATTTTGATATCATATACTTGGATCTTAGGAAAGCTTTTGATACTGTTGCACATGGAAGACCACTGTACAAATTGAAGCAGTATGGCATTAAGGGCAAAATGCTGCTATGGATAAAGGAATGGTTGAGTGGGAGGAGAGAGAGAGAGAGAGAGAGAGAGAGAGAGAGAGAGAGAGAGAGAGAGAGAGGTAATCAATGGAGAGTTCTCTTCGTGGACTAATGTTATTAGTGGAGTCCCTCAGGATTCAGCGTTGGGTTCACTGTTGTTTTCTGTATTTATTAATGATATTGATGAAGGTATATCAGGCTTAATATCTAAGTTTGCAGACAACACGAAGGTTGGTAGAGTTGTAAATGACATTAGTGACAGTATGCTACTGTAAGAGGATCTACAAACGTTGAACTGATGGGCTGAGAAGCGGCTACTGAAGTTTAACATTGAAAAATGTAAAGTATTGCATATGGGTAACAGTAACCCCAGAGTAACATATCAACTGTGTGGTACTACACTCAAGGTGGTAGAGAATGAACACAATGGTGTCTTGTCAATGATATACAGGAATTTTTATAGCAGGGATAAGGTGGTGATTATCCCCTTGTATAAGGCAATGATCAGGCCACACCTTGAGTACTGTATAAAGGTCTGGAGACTTCATTTTAGGAAGGATGTAGAGCTGCTGGAAAGAGTACAGAGAAAGGCAAGATTAGTGAATGGAACAAAGGGTTGCTCTTACAAAGAAAGGCAAGATTAGTGAATGGAACAAAGGGTTGCTCTTACAAAGAAAGGCTTAAGATTTGCAAATTTCAGTGTCTGGTCACTAGGCACCTGCGAGGTGATCTGACTGAGGCATATAAGGCCTTGAATGGTTTGAGCAAGCTCAATACAGATGAGATTCTTCGTCTTGCCCAAATTAATTGCCTGAGGGGACATAAATTAAAATTGAAGAAAGTCAGTTGTAGAATAGATGTGTGGAAATTTGCCTTTAGCCAGCATGTGGTAGATTGCTGGAACAAACTTCCATCTGTAGTAAAAGTTGACAGCTTAAGTAAATTCAAAGCAGAACTAGACAAACTTTTGGAGTGAATGGATGGGTGAAATGGGAAGGGTTTTTTTTTTTTTTTGGCTGATGCTGTATAAACTTGCTTTCTTGCATCATATGGTTCTACTAATGATCAGGTCCCACTTGATGATGCCTTTTGATGTATTCAAGGGGGGCATGAGGGAAAACATGTAACAGAGGGTCTTCAAAATGTTGTGAGTCATTGTAATTTCTCAGATTGTCAGCAGTGGAAAATAGGTCCTTTGCAGTCTGTTTATGAGTACCAAACTTCTGGGCCAAAATAGACAGAATAAAAAAAAAAAAAAATGAATGTTATTTTCCCCTCCTGATCTAGTAAGGTACTTTCTTTACTATGGACTATACAATTGAGTTTTAATATTATTCTTTAAATAAGGAAACAATTTTGGTTTTTCAAGAAAGAGTGAAAAGTTATTAGCAAAGTCACTTGATCACTAAATCACTTAGTACATGGGGATTATTATTTATACAGTTGCAATTTTATTATTATTGTTATTTATACACTTGAATCATACATACAGCATGTTAGCATCTAAGGTCATACTGAGCTGTATGTATTATTTCTATAAAATGTGTTCGTGGGACACATTATGCAGATTGGAAATGCTCAGAATAACTCAGTAAAAAACCATACTCCTGCCTAACATTAACTACATTCCCCTGATTAAGTATTCCTCCAGCTTCAATTGGGTTTGGATGTAGACCTAGACCTTTCTAAATAATATAACTTCTATCACTCTGTCTATATTCTGTTAAATATCTTGGAAGGAGTACTAAACCACAAAAAATCCATCACCCCCAAACTAATTACTTTTTTTTTTTTTTTGTTCTCTAAACAGGTTTTTCAAGTCTACCATAGCTATTAACTTTATTTTTATAGTCAATGTTAACTATAAGTAAAAAAAGAAAAAAAGTTAGTTAATGTGCGCAATGTTTTTTTTTTTCTGTGATTAAAATAAATAAAGTAAATATAGCCCTCTTCATCAATTAATTACTAAGGTTATAATTTTATAAAACACAATAAGTTAGTGTTTTCTAAACTTAATTTAGTTTTATTAGAACTGCATAATATTTATTACTCTTCCTGTATTGCTTTTTTTTTTTAGAGCTGTTTTCTCTCCATATACAGGCAATTCTTGCTTTGAGTTTTTGCTTTACGAGTTCTCAGGCTTACGAGCTTTTTTTTTCCCCCCAAGTGTCAACAAAATCGAAAATATGAACATTAATTGCAAAAAAATAAATGTTAAACATTCATAAATAACGCATTTTAAACCACGTGCATAGCTAAACAATACAGTGTACCCAGCTTTACGATATTAATCCGTTCCAGAGACACCATCGTATCGTTAAAATATCGTAATCTGAACCCAATAACAGGTTTTTTGGTGATTCATTTCAAGATCTCGGAAGTTAAAATTTTCTCTGTATAACTAAACTATTTATCTCTCTAAAATATCATTTTTAAAGTCATGAGCGTGACCTTAGGGCCATATAAAAGGTCCTGAACCTGGTTTGTAAATTGTATTAGTTACCACTTCAAATCATTAAATGCCACCTCCTGTCAAGTTTGTCGCACTGGTAGTGAATCACCCTGTATAAAACTATAACCATTTTTATAATTCTAAATTACTCGGTCGGTCCTCTGTTTAACGAAATCCTTTTATAGCAAATTATTCTGAATTCCCCTTGGAAGTTACATTTAAAATACTTTCTGTTGAGCGAGAAAATTTTCATATAGCCAACAGATTAGGAGAGTATATACTCGGTACGCACTGTTCTCATTTCTGGCCTTCAGGCATTTAGTGCTGCTGCGCGAATTAAGAGGGCTAAAGGGTTTACCATTCTACAACTTAGTGGTACCTGGTAAAACCTATTTGACCACCTGTCCCACATACGGAGCAGTTGCGCTGGTCAGCAGTGAGCAGATTAAGGGGTATTCCCAATGGGCTCTGGTCCACCTTCTACCACAGTGGTGTCCAAACTTTTCCCGTACAGGAGCCATATTCAAAAAATATTCGAGCGTGTTCTTTAGTGTGTTCCTTTTCCATATCTTGTTGAATGTAAAAGTAAAATTGAAAATATTCGAAAATTTTATTAAGTACAATACACAATTACATTTACTGAACAAAACATTTAATGAGAATTTTTTTTTGATAATTAACAATTTAAAATGCTGTTTTAGTTCACTTTCCTGGCGGGCCATAGTTTGGACAAAGTTACGAATCAACTGTTCGAGAATTAAGAGGGAGTGATTTTCTTTTACCCTGAAAAATAATGTTTGTAGGCCCACTGCTGACCCGCTTTGATCCAGCAAAATATGTCGATTCATGGCTGCTCCAAAAAAGTCATTAAGCAAGAGACACACAAAGAGGAAGAAAAGAAATCAGCAGAGGGTGTCGGATGAGAACTTAATAAAAATTTGGAATATTCTACAAAAACTTTATTATGAATTTATTTTTATTTATTATTTATTTTTACTTATTATTTTTAGGGACCATAGTCTAACGAAGGAGCCTTATAATGTTACCCGGTTGTCTGTCTGTCCGTCCGTCCGTCTGTCACAGCATTGTATCTCTGGAACCACTCAACCTACTGGCTTGAAATTTTGCATGGATTTGTATATCATGTGGGCCAACATAATGCCATATTGATCGTTGTTGAAAAAAAATTGTCTCAGAAATGGGGGTAAAATATGGGGGGAAGCAAAAATGTCGCCAACAACCTATAGCCAACAACACACTGTTGGAAAGAGCTCAACGAGTAGGTTTAAAATATATTTTTAAAATTAAAAATGGCAGCGCCAGACAGGAAAACGTGAGTAATTTTCATGTCCCCTCCCCCTCTATTTCCATCACTAATGGAGCTAAAAATTTAAAAATCACATTAGCTAAACATTATGTTTGAGTGTGCCCAATACGAAGACCTTAGATGCAGACTAATAACTAGAGTTCACTATCTAACGAGGGATCTTCAGTCACATCTATTAGATATACAAGAAGAATATTTAGCCTTAACTGATTTTGCCCAAGGATTATTTACCAGATGCCAAACACTAACCGCCATATACAGAAGATCTCAAAGGAATGAGACAAAACAAACCTGCAAATAGCAGCGAGACAACACAGAGGAGCCGACTATACAGACCTTGAACTGACTACAAAATGCACTGGGAAAAGACAAGTGACAATATATTGCCTAACCACAAGAGTCATGATTACTGCCAATGGAAGCGAAAAACACCATTAAATAGTCATGACATCAGAACAAAGGGACACTGCCCCAAGACCTTGCAGCATAGACCCACTACATAATGACAAAAGGTAGTGTGAGGACTAGCAAACATCACAGAAGGGATAAAACCCCATAATGACAGGCAGTAGACCTGATTATGACCCCAAGACAATGACCAGAAAATAGGACCCAGACCACATGCAGTCTGGAAGGATGACATCCCAGATTTAACCCCCTATTAGTGTCCCACCTAGATGAGACTTGGCCAGCTTTTTAGGGACTGCAAACTGATGGAGACGACATACAGTGGCACTCTCCTGCTGGGACAGCCTATTGGCGACCCAAATCCGCACTCTCTTGAGCGGATCTTTCTTCCCGAACTCCTGGGGGGGGGGGGAATGGAGAGGCTTGCCTCTCCTCGCCTCTCCTCGCCTCCCCAATTTTCTCATTCTGGTAGGGCACAGGCATGCCTCACTACCTGCAGGGGCCATCTACTCTGTAGGCCCCTTATTTCCAATTTCTCCCCCCCAGTCTTCATCCTCCCCCCAAACTTTTGTCTTGCACAGCATTTAGCCCTAGATTTCAAAATCAAAAGAGAACATCAAAATTCTTGCCCGAACCTATTTGGTTTTCAAAACTCACTTTCACCACACAGCCCCACGTCGCATACTATTAATACTAACTTGTTAAGTATCACTAATATCAACCTCGATTTTTTTTTTTTTTTTTCCTAGCCACTGAAATCCCAGGAAAGTAAGTGGCAAGACCAGCCAGAGTACAAATATTGGTAACACCCGGCCGGCCTCGCTGTGGCGGGTATTGGTAACGTTGGGTCTCACTAGTGGCCCGGCGGCTAACGGGCCAGATGAACAATGGGCACAACAAACTACATAGTACATATCCCACACACTTAAATCTCTGGCTTGTCCGATACAGAGAACATACGCGGAGATGGAAGAAATCCAAGGTGCCGTCAGACCCCGAACATACCTAATAGCTAAGCATTATTCGATGTTTATCAAGGGAAAACTATTCTGATTGAAATCTATTATTTACTTTGTGTTCAAATTAAAAAAAACAATTTTTTTATTGCACTTCTTTGTACTAAGCAACTCTCCTTTTGGTGACAAAAATGTTGCTCAATAGTTAGTTATAAAGGTCATTTATAAATTTTGCAATAAGAAGTATTTTTTAACAATTTTCAAAGCTGGAGTTGTCCTGGCAAGGAGGTTTGTTCGTTTGTTATTTGGTTTTTAGGAGCATTAGCAACTAAGGCCATATTGCTGCGGGGATATGCGGTGGTCATTCCCTGACCTTTCCGCATCCTCCGTATTTGGTGGGCACATGGCAAGGAGGTACTCAGAGAGCCAGTGTTGAGGTGGGAGTGGTGGAGAGGCTCCTGCACGGAGTGTTGCATGGCCCTCACATGCCAGTTGTTTCTCCCCCAAGACTTTAATCGCTTCCCCAGGAAGAAGTCAGAGTCGCTTCTCCCACCAACTCAACTGCAAAGACTCAAATAGACAACGTTTTGGTTAGTTCCTGAGTTTTAGGCCAAGCCGGGGTACTAGAAACTTTTTTTCAGTTACCATAAAGCTCTCTATTTGAGATACTACACTAACGACCATTTGTGACTATGGATCCTTCATCCTGATTACCGATTTATCTACTTATTTTATTCATATTTTACTTCTTTTTAATATACTTGAATAATAAATTTATGCTTAATAAACTGTGTTAATATACTAAATTTGTTGTTCTTATTCCAAAAACATTACTACGAAAGTAACAATATCAGGGAAAAAAAAAAAACAGTACTTTTCATATCCTTTTAATTTTAAATTTTTCCTGATAGCAAAAAATGAGTACCGGCATCTATTTTTTTACAAAAAAAAGCACTGAAAGAAAGAATCCAGTGTTCTTTGCGCAGTTTTTGTCCTATATGCATTTTTAACTACAGCACATACGTTATTAAATGCAATAGTTGTTTCTTTATCAACGTTACTGCAAGCCAACACATTCTCTATCATGTTCAATGGGCACACAGATGACAGTGTGTGTGCTTCTTCACTTGCACTGGTAACAAAAACAAAGTTTTGTTTAGTATCCAGCAGCTCTTCTGGTGTTGGCATTGCAGTGGTAGCAACTTCATCATCCACCTTCACAAATTCTTCAAATTCACCAACAAAATCTATATGCTCCTTCAAATTCCTCCATTCCTCACTGTTGCTATCGCATTCGTCTGCTGGACCATGTTTTTCGATGATTTTCTCTCCAAAGCCGTTGATTATTACATGATGTAATACTTTCCCAAGCAATAACAAGATTACGGATTGCATCCAAGACAGATGCTATCTTGTTATTGCTTGAGTGGGTAATCTTGTTATCCCTCTTTCTATGTTGCAGATCAAGTACCTTATCATCAGGTGGGCTCTATATGCTCTCTTGAGGTTATAAATAATGTCTTGATCCAGTGGTTGCATTAAACTGGTGGTATTGCTCTCCACAGAAATGGATTTTTGGAGACGCTCAGCAGGAACTTCTAGAAGAGACAGAAAACGGAATGAAGACATAAGGGAAAAAATGGAAGTGAAAAAGACTTATTGACACCATCAAAGAAAAGCATCTAACATGGTATGGACATGTAAAACGGATGCAAGAAAACAGATATCCAAAGGCTATCCTGGAATGGATACCTCCTGGAAGAAGGAAAAGAGGAAGACCTAGGAGGACATGAATGGATGGAGTACGGGAGTGCATGAAAGCCCGAGGCTTAACCAACCAAGACACCTCGAACCGCACTTTATGGCGGGAAAAAAATTCCTAAAAAGAAATAACTTGTAGGCTGAGGAAACCCATTGTAAATGGAAACACTCCTCTTGATGATGATGATAAACAAATTTTAAATTACTTTAAAGACAAGTTCCGAAAAAGACATCAGATAAAATGTCACAAAAAATAGATTGCTGTATACGATAGCAAAACTCTTTGAAATGGGGTAACACTTGCACCTTATTCCCACGGAGAGCGAGGAAGTGCATTTAAACAACTTAGAAAAACTTTTTATTCTTTTGTTAATTTAACTCATCCTTCAGAAGGATGTTTTTCATAGTGCACTTGACATTGCTACCATAAACTGCTTTTGTTTACACAAAACTAATTTTTAATAAGTCAGTGCCATCCTTTGGGAAGTAGGGAGCCAGGTGGCTGGAGGCAATAATCAGATCGCTCTGCCAAGATTTGTATTAAACATACAAAATGACAATATTTATTTCTCATGGGGTGAAAAAGAGCTTTGTAATACATATTAACCAAATTTTGTAATAAACAAATATATTTACATAAAAAAGCCTATCCTTTCGAAGGGGAATGGTATGTGCTTCATATAAACAAATACTTGGTATAAACTTTTTTTTTTTTTTATGAAAATCCCAAACACGAAAGGTATCAACCTATAGTACTTAGTACAGTCTGTCCTCGTATAGCACGATAGTTGCGTTCCTAGAAACCCTCGTGCAATGCAAAATCATGCAATATAAACAACAGGCCCAATGGGAAAAGTAGGGTTAGGTGCCGACCACCAAAGATTGAACACACATTTGGAACCAAAACATTACCAAACACAATAAATAATCGGGTAATTTTAATCGTTATAAAATACGTAAGTATTTTATAACGATTAAAATACGTAATAAAAATAATATTATAATATTTTTTGTTTATTATAATATAATAAATTATTTTTTATTATATTATAATAAAGTATTTTTAGTATTTTTAATACTAAAGTATTTTTTACGAATAAAATATGTATTTTATTCGTAAAAATTATCATATTAAATAAAATAGTCGTAATAAAATAGTTACGTATTTTATTACGTAATAAAATATTGCTAATGCTTTTGCTTCTATCGTAAGCAAACTTTTTTTTTGTTCGATTTTCTATCCAAACAGATGACAGCCGTTCCATCTCTTCCAATTCTTGTGTCTTAATCTAATGGATTTTAATTACACTTTGAGTTGTTCCTGCTATGAAAGTTGTTTTTATTTTCTCTGCATTCTTTGTAATTCTCCGCGTTGCCTCATTTAGGTCTGTAGCACGTGCAATATCACATGGTCTTTCATTTCGCTCAAAGCGTTTCACAATTTCATATTTTTTCTCTATCGACAGAGGCAGACTGGCCTGGCCATAAGCCTTGCCGGGGAAACCCCGGTTGGCCGGAGGCCGGTGTGATTTTGGCCATAAACGCTAGTATGAGGCCACTATAAATTTTCCTGGGTAAGAATTTTTGACTCAGTCCGCCTCTATTTATCGATATTGCTTTTCTTTTTCTCTGTGGATCTGCAGTGTCTTCACCAGGACGCTTCCTTTTCACACCTTTTAAGTATTTTACTAATTTTTAGGGAATAAAGCACAATTACACAACGAGGAGGCACGCTTGATACACGTAAACAAAGCTGCACGTGCGTAGCAACTAAATAAACAACACCGTAAACGCCCAGATACACTATTAACACCTCACATTTCTGGTGGTTACTACTATAAAACAATTTCCAGTTGCGTTTCTGCTAGTGGAATATGTTATAAACTGGTAGTAAACTCCATCTAATTGCATTTGCGATTATGTCGATAGCTGGAATTGTGTTGGTTTTTACGTTATTATGGTGAAATGTGTTTCCCCTTCACTGATATAAAACACATAAATACATCTTCAGAATCTTCTTCATTCCTATCGTGTTGCGTTCGGTTGCGGTGATTCCGCGTTCGACTGCCATTTCTTGTAAACACAAAGGCGAATCGTGCATAAGCGAATTCGGTTCGTGTTATATAAGATAACGTTCCCCTATTTATAAATCGTGTAATGTAAACACGTGTTATACGAGGACCGACTGTACCGTGCATGGGTTGAAGGAGAAGTGGGGGGGGGTTAAGCCGGAAACTTTGCTCTAGAGACTAAATATGGGTTTCACCACTTCAAGCCTCCAATAAGCAAAGTGGTGGTATTTCACCGGTTGATGAGTCATCTACGAGATTTTACTGTATATATATTCATCTCTTCACAAACAATGTCACATTGACAAGTCTTGCATAACAATACATGCAAAGCTTGGGCATTGTCTAAAGTTAACAACACAGGCAACTCCTGTACAACACGGTACTTCTACAACATGGTTTCGTTCTAACACGGTTAGAGAATTTCAGGTATTTCTGATCTTTTGTGCGAGGGAAACCCTGCTATTATGTTGGATATAATTTTTCAACATTTCCACACTTTTTTGAATCCGCACTGTTGACTTGCAAGAAAAAAAAAAAATATTGAGAAATCGATTTTATTTTGTTGGGAAATCCTGTGTTACATTCTGTGCTATTGAACTTGTGGAAAAATCCAAAGTTTTAATACTATTGTAAAGCAAACCAGGCCATCCAAAAGATTTAAGTCATTCAGACATTGTTTTGTTCCTACCACCACAGTTGTACTAGGTTAATACAACTTCTTTCATTCAAACATTAGATCAAGGCATTTATATCCACCTTTAAAACTCATCATTACAATGGATTTTGAAAAAAAATTGATTCCAAATCTATGAAGCAATGGAGGCATGGAAACACTTCTCAATTGTAGACTGTATCACAATCATAGCTTTATCGCTGAAAGAAGTAAAATCCATCAACGTTAAATGCATGTAGAAAAATATGGCAAGAGTCAGTTCATTCGGGAAATATGGTCGAACCGGCAGAAAAGGGAATCGGTGTGATAGTAGAGCTTGCTACATTGGTAGGAGGGGAAAGTTTTGATGATATGACTACTGAAGCCCTCGTGGGTAGCACAGTTCATAGAATTACCCTCCTACCCACACCGGGTGGAAAAGACATAAGTTCGAATCCCGTCGATGACAGGAGCAATTTTTATGGGTCTTTTTCACAATGTGGCTGAGTTAGTCGGGCTCAGTCAAGGGTAGCACGGTTTTTTCCTCTGCAATCTCGGACTATTCGTCCAGCAAAACAGAAAATTGACCTCAAGACATACATAATTTATAGACAATATACACAGAGTAACATGGCCTTAGTTGCCTATGCTCCTAAAAAAATATAAAAAGATATGATTACTGAAGACATTCAAGAATTACAGGTAGAAAAAGAGGCTGGCAAAGCAGATTTAGAGGAAATGGCATCGGAGGTAAAATCAAAATTCAGGAGGATAGCGAAATTCAGGAATAGTGAAATCAAAATTCAGGAGGATTTCACACTAAAAAGCATACGGAAAGGCATAAAGTTAGCCGAGAAGTTAGAATCTTATTTTATGAATGCAAATTCTTGAATGAAAGGAGCCCAAAGTTCAAAAGGGAGCTTAAAAAAATGCTTAGTTCCATACGATGAAATTCACAAAGATTTATCAAACAAAAGCAAGGCAGAACTTGACAAACATTTTGAGCAAGTGGATGGGTGAAATAAGGTTTTTTTTTTTTTTTTTTTTTTGCTGATGCTATATAAGCTTGCTTTCTTGCATCATGTGCCTTTGCTAATGCTTGTTGTTTGGTTTTTAGAATCATTAGCAACTAAGCCCATATTGCTCCGGGAAAATGCAGTGGTCATTCCCTGGCCTTTCCGCATCATCCATATTTGGTGGTGCTTTGCTAATGCAAATTTTGCTAACCCAAATTACTGAATTTTTAAAGAGAACAGAAGATACACGAAATCTAGAATGGTGTATTTTTGTTAGTTTTGTTAGCTTTTGGAACGTAACCTCCCTTTTTGTACTTTTTCTTAGTCCCGTATAACACAGTTTTGCACAACACAACATTTTATAGGAACCGAACTACTGTGTTATACAAGGGTTAACTGTACTACATTTAATCTATACATTTCTTTCTTCCATACAAACTGTATGGCTAAATAAATAATTGCTGGATTTCTATTTATCTGATTTTAATGAAATTTGATCTTGTTTGACAGATACTTGTAACAATCCCAAATACAAAATTTAATGAAATTCCATCCACTGGAATTCCAGTCCGTTCCATGTGGGCAGACAGACATAGTGATTGTTTGTTATTTGGTTTTTAGGAGCATTAGCAACTAAGGCCATATTGCTCCAGGATATGCGGTGGTCATTCCCTGACCTTTCCGCATCCTCCGTATTTGGTGGTACAGACACAGTAAAGATAACAGACACTTCATATATATATGGGGGTATAGGCATTCTGTGTGTTATCAGACACAGTCTAAAACACTGATGGATCCAATATCTTTCTATTTTAGAAGATTTAGGAAAGGTCCGGTTGGCCTGCTTCCCTAAAATCCACTCATGCACACTTTTTCGATGATAAGCCCTGTTACATCACTTTGGTGGCAACGAACGTGTAGAGTGGTTTTCTTCTAGAAGCGTGCTCAGCGTGAAGAGGAAATGACTAAACATTCCAGCACATGACGACACGATGAAACAATTGGCCCTTAGTCCCTAGTGGCTTTCACTTGCCCTCTTATGGCAGCGAGAGGATCAGAGTGGAAGCAGAGGGTACTAAGAATCTCTGGGTACGACCAGGCTGCCATGCACCGAAACTGAACTTGGCCTGTTACAAGGAAGCCTGAGGCTTATGCTGCACCAGCTAAAAAAAATTCCCAAGTTATCCTGAGAGAGAGAGAGAGAGAGAGAGAGAATATCCAGCTCAGGACTCTAGATGTGCCAAGCTCACACTCACCAGATGTGAGCCCCTATTGGTGAAGATAGGATATCAGAACTGGAAAAGGAATTATAAAATGTGAATTGGAATATCATCAGTTTAGCAGAAACAAGGAGAAATGAATAACTTAAAGTTTATCCAGTGTTAATCTGCTGTACACCAATGGAAAGTGAAAAGAGCAAAGTGAAGTTGGCTTTCTGGTCCATAAAGCTATAAAAAAAAACATTTTGGAACTCAAAAGTACATCACCAAGGGTGTCAAGACTGCTTTTCAGGATTTCTAAGAGATACAAAAAGGTTATAATGATTTATGCACTAATATTGAGCCATGACAATGAAGAGGTTGAACAAATGTGCACTGAAATTGAGACTTCTAGGTGAACAGAAAACTCACTACTGCATTATTATGGGTGATTCAATGCAAAGGTTGGAAAGAGACAAAACAGCACAGAAAGGGAGACTATAAAAAATTTTGGAATTGATGAAAGAAATGAGAGTTGAAGCACTTGTAGAATTAGCAGAATCTCGAGGAATGTCAGTAATGAACACCTCACTAACAGAAGATATCGTGCATGATGTCACCATCCTGAACAAGGTAAATGCTGGAAGTGATCACAGAATGGCAAGATGCACACTTGATTCAGATGCAGAGAAAAGAAAGGAAAAAAACTGACTAAGTAAATAATACTAATGTCTAAAAGATAGTAGATGAGGAGAAAAAGCAGTATGTACTGGAACTTAAGAACAAGTTTGAACTACTGCAGCCCTTTTAGGGCCAAGATATCAACGAGGTATCCGACTTTCTGAAAATGATAAATCCCGAGAAATCTATAGGTAAAAAGAAATACAAAGAAGAAAAAATTAGTCCAGAAATGCTTATTATGATGGACCGAAGACAAGAAATGAAGAGCAGGATAAACACTCACAAGGAAAAAATTGAGTATACAGAGTTACGCAAAGCCCTTAGAAAGAGACTGAAAGAGGACATAAGATTTAACACAAGAAAAAACAGAACAAGCACTAAGGGAAAGCAAAGGACTTAAATCAACAGCCATGAGCAGTAATACAGAATGACCAATTATACTGAAACTGAAGAATAGCGATGGTATACTTATAAATAGCAGAGAAGGCATAATTCAAATAGCAGAAGTCTACTATAAAGAATTATACAAGGAGCGAGGGAATAATGTCAGCAGTGAGGAAGATGGATCACAAAGTAGCAACACATACGTTGAAGAACATGAAGAATCAGAAAGCCCCGAGTGAAGATATAGTTACTGTAGTGTTGTTAAAATTGGAAGAGACATGGCACAGAAACTGGGGAAACTCTTCACAAAATGCATTAGACAAGGAATGACACCTAGGGAGTGGAGATAAATCAGAAATTGTAAATTATAGACCAATTAGCTTCTTGTCCCACATCTATAAGTTGTTCACAAGGGTCATTACTAACAGATTAGAAAGAACACTTGATGAGAATCAACCAAAACAGCAAGCTGGCTTTAGGACAGGATTCCCAACTATGGATCACATTCATGTAATATCATGAGATAATGGATAAAGCAAATGCATATAAAACATCATTATGCCTGGCATTTCAGGACTATCTCCGAAGTTCTTTACCACTGCCCTTGAAGAAGCTTTCAGAAGATCAGACTGGTCGCAGAAAGGGATCAATGTGAATGGAGAGTATCTAAACCATTTACAATTTGCAGGTGACATTATGATCGTAAGCCACGATCCCTAAGAATTAGAGGAAAATCTTAATCAGTTACGCAGAGTTAGTAAGGATTTTGGACTAGAGATGAATATGGCTAAAACAAAAGTAATGATGAACAAGTATGCGACAGAAAGGGATATAATCATTGAAGGAGCAATAATTGAAAAGGATTCATATACTTACCTGGGTAAAGTCATTAGCTGTAATAATGATAAATGTCTGGAAATTACAAGAAGGATAAATTTTGGATGGATACCAATTCAGGAAATAAAGGCGCATGCTGAGGAGCAATAACCGAATTTGTCTGAAATGTAAAATAAGGAACCAATCTATACTCCCCACCATGATTTATGGAAGTGAAACTTGGCCCCTCACCAAAAGAATGGAAGAGAAGATGAACTACACAGTGAAGAATGGAACAAATTATATTAGGAATCAGACTGTTAGATAAGAAGAGAAGCACATGGATTAGGCAGCAAACACAAATAAAGCACATTCTTATCAAAACTAAACGACTTAAAAGTAATTGGGCAGAACACATAGCTCGAAGACATGTGAGGGATGGAATAAAAAAAAATAACAGAATGGTGCCAAAGAACTGGAAGACAACAATGGAGATGGACAGATGAAATTTACAAATTCATGAGTAGTAAATGGATGGCCATTGTACAAAAACAGAAGAAACTGGAAAGTTGCTAGAGAGATGTAAACCACTACAATAAAACAAAACAAAAATAAACCAAAAATAGAGTTTCTGCTGCAATATTTTTACTCTTGTTACCCCCCTCTTCCCTCCATGTTTGGTTTAATTTTGCTCTTGTCTTGCCATACTGCTGGCTTTATTTATTTATTTTTTTAATTCTCATTCTAATTTATTTGTATGGTTATATATATATATGATTTTGTTATACAGACTACGTTATCTAATGTTTTACTAGGAAACACTCGATTTTTATCGATATCTTTAAAACTAACAAAGATGTGTGATAGTATTTTCAGTGTGCCTTCCTCCTATAATAAACCAACGGGAAACATCTTTTCTTGAATAATTAGCTTAATTTCGGTTATTTCTTAACAAAACTAGTCATACTACATTTTCTAATGGAGATTTACTAGAAAACACTCAATTTTTATCGATATCCTTAAAATTCACAAAGATGTGTGATAGTATTTTCAGTGTGCCTTCCTCCTATAATAAACCAATGGGAAACATCTTTTCTTGAATAATTAGCTTAATTTCGGTTATTTCTTAACAAAACTAGTCATACTACATTATCTAATGGAGATTTACTAGGAAACACACGATTTTATCAATATCCTTAAAACTAACAAAGATGTGTGATAGGGTTGATAGTTAGCCTTCCTCCCGTAGTAAAGCATAGGGGAATATCATTTATTCAACATCTCTCTTAATTTCAATGATTTCTTTAAAAAACTGGGTTAGATTAATTTATCTAATAGTGTTTTATTAGGAAACACTTTTTTTTATAGAAATCCTCAAAACTAATAAAGATATGTGATAGTGTGCCTGTCTCCCACAGAATAGAATGGAAAAAAAGTTTTGACCTATTGAATATTAATTTGTGGTAATAACTCGATGAAAATTTATTAATCTACATCAAGATAAGCTATTTAAATTGATTAATCACATTTTTTACCGAAATCCTTGTATTTTACAAAAGAAACGAAATGTGTCAAACTGGCAAAAATCAAAGATTTTCGTCCAAAAAAGGTGAAAAAACTGCACTTTTTTCTCTAAACTGCAATGTGCCGTAGTAAAGCAATGGGAAAGAACTTTTCTTCAATAATTTGCTCAATTTCGGTTATTTCTTAACAAAACTTGTCAGACTACATTATCTAATTGGAGATTTACTACGAAACACTATTTTTATCGATATCTTTAAAACTAACAAAGATGTGTGATAGGCTTGATAGTTAGCCTTCTTCCCATAGAAAACCGATGGGAAACATCTTTTCTTCAATAATTTGCTTAATTTCGGTTATTTCTTAACAAAACTTGAAAGACCACATTATCTTATGGAGATTTACTAGGAAACACTCGATTTTTATTGGTATCATTAAAATTAACAAAGATGTGTGATAGTATTTTCAGTGTTCCTTCCTCCCATAGTAAACCAATGGGAAACATCTTTTCTTGAATAATTTGCTTAATTTCGGTTATTTCTTAACAAAAGTAGTCATACTACATTATCTAATGGAGATTAGATAATGTAGTATTCTGTATGATTATACCTACTCGACCTCAGTAAATTATCCTACTTCTTAATCTTTGCATTCTGCCTCCATCAGGTCAGCCATGAAATACACATATGCCATACGACTTAAATTTAAATTTTAACCCTTATCTTCAATACTGAACTTCCATGTGTACCATGTGCTGTGTACATTTCATGTCAGAAATAGAGGCTGTACTTCTTGACATTTTTTCCCTTTGATTTTGATGGATGGTCCCAGAAGAAGGCACTGAAATCATAGGACACACAGTATTAAGTGCTTTTAATTACTTATTATTATCATCTTTCTTTTCTTTGTTCTCCATAATTACAATTTAAGTTCTGTTAGCACTTTGACACTATCTACCTACCTTTATACACTTATGTATCCATTATGGCCGTTGGGTTCTTTCCGCTTAAATTTAGCAGTGTCTCTGGTCCATAAACCATTAATTAATTAAGTTATATTATATATATATATATATATATATATATATATATATACACAGTAGATTCCAGTTATTTAGGCCACTGGTTAATTGGGGCAGCCGTTTATTTGGGGCAAATCTTAAAAAACAAAACCCAATTGAGAAAATAGCCAGGGTTTACTTCACTTAATTGGGACAACATTACGTTCAATCGGGGCAGGAGACTGCAGGATTTCTGGAGGTCACAACCATAAAACAATAAAAACAATTAGCAGTCACCTGCTTATTGGGCTTTTCTATTAGTGAAAACTGTCACAAATGGACAGTAAACTTGATCTTATTGAATTTGCGATAATACCGACAGCTGGAATTCTGTGGGTTATTATGGTGAAATGTGTTTACACTTCCATAGAATCTTCAATCATAATAAAACAATTTTCAGAATATCCTCTTCATTCCTATTTATAAAGCTTCATAACTAGTTACTCCGTTCTCACTTGCGCATATCGTGTTACTTGCAATTTGTGTGTGCCGTGTTTTTTGTTATTGATTGCTTATCTTTTTACTGTTTTAAATTTTAACCCCCACCCACAAATGTAGAGTGAACAGAAATGTCAACTAGTTATAATGTACATATTACAGTACGTATTAATTATTCCGATTATCACATATATTTTTCCGAATTTCATGTATCATTTAATTTTTTAATTGGTAAGGTAATAAGGGATATATTTGTGCTTAATATACCTTTACTTTTATATCTTCAAACAGGCCTATGGGGCTGGGAAATTCCATACTACAATAATTAAAGACAAACACCAGCCAAGGAATTAAAATTTTTACTATAAAAATAAAATATACAGAAATAAAATATAATGAAATACTGTGATACACTATCGGAAGACTAAAACATTACAATAAATTACGATAAAATAAACTACGATAAAAACGTTAAAAATATAGTTAAAAATACCGAAGCAATAAAATAATCTAAATTAAACTGGATTAAAAGCGATAAAACCTGAAGCTTTTGGAGACTGTTGAAGAAGGAGACAGCAGTCTCCGAAAGCTTCAGGTTTTATCACTTTTAATCCAGTTTATTTTAGATAATTTTATTGCTTCGGTATTTTTAACTATATTTTTAACGTTTTTATCGTAGTTTATTTTATCGTAATTTATTGTAATATTTTATTCTTCCGATAGTGTATATCATCACAGTATTTCATTATATTTTATTTCTATATATTTTATTTTTATAGTAAAAACTTTACTTTTATAGCCTGTGGATAATATTCCTCCTATTTTCGCTAATTAGAATCGCTGTTTAATAGAATTAAAATCCAATTCACAAACCGGTACTTTACTATGGTGAGTCCATCGTAACGTGATTTGATTGTATAGTGAACCAATTGTAAAGCGGGGGTCCATTGTATTTTTAACTATTTACGTGAAACTTCGGATAATTGGGGCAGCTGCTTAATCGGGCCAAAATGCACTAGTACTGATGTGTCCCAAATAACAGGAAACGTGTGTGTGTGTTTGCGTTAAAGCATAACACACATTCTAAATCAACCTGTCTTTCTCTAAATGCCATGATAAACATTGCCTTACTTGTCCTGCTACGGATAACAATAAAATAAGTCGTAATGTATAATAGTATCCCTATATATGTATATTTTTTAATATCAACTACAGTCTTCATATTGTTGCTCAATTTATCAGACATAAGTTTAGATATATTATACTTTAATTTGGTCAATTCCAGTGAGTAATTGTACAGTTGTAATATTTTATGGTGGTATTTCCACCACTTGCTGAGTAAATTTCATAAAGGAACCAAAAGATCATTCCAGAGGAAATCATGTGAAATTATTACTCAGCAAGTAGTGAAAATACCACCATAAAATATTACACCTGTACAAATACTCACTAGAACTGACCAGATTAAAGTATAATATATCCAAACTTATGTCTGATAAATTGAGCAACAATATTAAAACTGTGGTTGATAAAAAAAAAAAAGATAGGGATATTGTACATTATATGCACAGTATTCCTATTATATGTACAGGATTTCACTGAAATGACATATATCAATAGTAGGACAAGTAAGGCAATGCTTATCATGGCATTTAAAGAAAGACAGGTTGATTTAGAGAGAGAGAGAGAGTGTGTGTGTGTCCAGATTTTAAATGAAAAGAATTTAGAGGGTCAGATCTAAAAGTATGGTTCTCCTGAGAGTTATTTAATAGAACATCCTTAGGAGAAGGATGGGATTGAATATTTCTATCTAGAATCTTCAACATCATTTTTATTTACTGTAACAAGGCACCTTATACAATATAATTTCACCAGTTGTACTATAAACATTAACCTATATTCTACCTCTAGGTCATCTCTATCCTTTCCATGCTAAGTACTTCATGCATCTCCTTTCCAGGCAAGGATTTCATATTACTTATTGTATATTACAAATTGTTACTTTGATATATGTGTACTCCAAGTCCCACTTTTACTTATACAGACTCTGTACTTTTTTGATATATGATTTCCATGCAATTTGGTCTGAAATCTATTAAATTTAGCCCATATTTATTCTATATACTCCAGCCAATTTTATTACTTCTTGAAATGCTGGATTTGCATCGATTTTATATGGTTTTTAGCAACTATTTATGTTTTCAGTTTTAGATCTTGGTCTTATTTTCGACTTGCCACTATGCAAGCATTTGGTATTAGTCTCTTTTTATTACTAATACTTACATAGTCAGGGTCCTTAATAAAAGGATGGGCTTTGCGATCCAAGCTAACCCAGTACTTCTAATATCTTTTCCTAACTTTTTATCTTTATACTTCTACCTTTTCCCCTTCGTAAAGCTATTAGTGCAATACAAGGGTGATACGAGCATTCCTACTATGATTAATCACTCCCTATATTCTCTTTTAATTATTCAGATACACTTTTATCCCTTCCCTATCCTCAGTTCACTCCCTAGCCTTATACCGTTTGCTTGCACTAAATTCTATTTACATATTCTTTTTAATTTGACTAAATTATATAAATTCTACCAAATTATGTTTACCAAACTTCTATTTGCATTTTCTACCTGATTTTTTTTTTTTTTTTTACAATATAACACAGTTTTGATTTTAATTTACTTTAATTATTTTATACAACTTGCACTGCATTGGTACTACCGTGCCTATACTTTGTGGGAGTTGTACTACTTTCCTCTTTTAATAACATTTAATTTATTCTTAAATTTCTTCTCTCCCACAGTTATGGACAAGTATAAAAACACAGTCCTTGATGAATGATCAGGTGCAGTCCCTTGAAGAAATATCTGATTATGTATCAATATTTACTTTTCTGACATTCAGATTTAATTGTATATTTGCTCTACCTAATCATATTTAATTGCATTTTTCAATTATAGCCAAATTTACCCACCCTTATATGATGCAAGCTAACACTATTTATTTATCATTTTGACTTAATCATTTTCACTCTACTTTGCAGGTCATTCCTCTCAAATTGGCTTTGCAATTCAGCCTATAATTTTACTTAATTCATCATAGAAAGGAATGTGAATATCCTACACTTTGAAGATATTCACATTCTTTTTCCCTTTGCACATATTCTCATATTTCTGCTATCTTTTCCTTTTAGCTCTCAGCATTTCAGTTAGGTGTAAAGATGGACTTCCATCTTCACACCTAACGTTCGTAATTATTAAAACATACATACACTGTGCTGCCACTTTATTAGGTATACCTACCCAGTAGTGTGTTGAGCCTCCTTTAGCTTCAAAACAGCCTGAATTTGTTTAGGCATGGATTGAACAAGATGCTGAAAACATTGTGCAGGAATGGAGTACCATGCAGACATGAGTGTGTCATGCAGTTCCTTGAGATTCGACAGAGGTGTAGGCCTGCAGCAAACAGCCCTTTCCAGCTCATCCCGAAGATGTTCAACAGGATTGAGATCAGTGGAATGAGTGGACCACTGCAGCAAAGAGAAGTCATTGTCATGTTCCTGGAACTATTCCATAGTGAATCGGGATTTGTGCACCTGCGCATTATCCTGATGGAATTAACCATCTGACAGAGGATAAATTGTCAACATGAACGGATGCACTTGGTCAGCAACGATGTTTAGGTACGATGTGGAATTCAGACGTGAATTTTTGGGTGTCAATGGACCCAACGTGTGCCAAGAAAACATTCCCCACACAATAACACTGGCCCCCACCACCTTGCACATTAGTTGTCAGACATGACTGGTCCATGGATTCATGTCGTTTTCGCCAAATTCTGAGCCGTCCATCAACATGACGTAGCAAGAACTTCGACTCATCAGACCAAGCAACTGTTTTCCAATCCTCAATACTCCAGTGCTGGAGTATTGAGGATTGAGTTTATATTGAGTTTTCCAATCCTCAATACTCCATGCCTCTTATGGCTGTGGCCATAACAGGCATGTCCTTTTGTTCTTTGTTGATAACAAAGGTATGCGATGTGGCCATCGGCTGTTGTAGCCCATTCATGACAAAGTGCGACTAGTGGCCCGTTGCGATATTTTGTTCTGAGCACCAAGGTGTGATGTGTGACACTGTGGCTTACACAATCTAGTCATCCTCCTCTAAACCTCTCTCATCAACAAGCAATTTTCTTCCACAGGTGTGCCATTGAGGACGTTTTCTGCATGTTGCACCATTCTCGATACACCCTTGAAACTGTGGTGAGTGAAAAGTTCAGGAGAACTGCTATTTCAGAGATGCTTTGTCCAATGTATCTTGCACCTACTACCATGCCATGTTCAAAGTCCATTAGTTCACTCCTTTTCCCCATTCTTGCTACGGTTTGTACGCTTAACTGATACTGGAAAGGTTGTTCTGCTGCATTTATATCCACAACTGTGGTCATGTGACTTGCAACACTGTAGGACAAACCATTTGTGTGCACAGCAGGGGTGTACCTAATAAAGTGGCAGTACAGTGCGAGTATATATATATAGTGCTTTTTTTGTAAAAAAAAAAAAAAAAAAAAAAAAAATAGGTGCCGGTACTCATTCTTTGAAAAAATTCAGTGCCGACACGCAGTGGGTGTCAGCCATGCCAGCTGCTTCCGTCTGTTAAGGAGATCACGTGACACTGGGCGGAGTCAGCACCCGTCAATCACGGCCGTATCGCTAGCAGTCAGAGCGCTCTATACGACCTTAAACGGTCGGATACAGCGAGTGATACGGCCTTAAACTGTGTGTTAATAAAATTAACACACAGTTTATTAAGCATAAATTTATTATACAAGTATATAAAAAGTAAGTCAAAGGTGAGTCTTATTTAATAAATAAAAAAATAATAAGTAAAATGTAAAAATAAGTACCAAGTAAAAAAGTAAGTAAAAATAATTTCATAATGAAGTTTTCGTCGAGATTCAGAAATGGGTACCCCTTCGAGACTGCTAGCGATATGGCCGTGATTGATGGGTGCTGACTCCGCCCATTGTCACGTGATCTCCTTAATAGACGGAAGCAGCTGGCATGGCTGACACCCACTGCGTGCCAGCCGTGTCGGCATAGAAAAATTCCATGCCGGCACACTGTTAAAAAAGGTGCCGGTACACCGTACTGTTGTGTACCATCACAAAAAAAGCCCTGTATATATAGTAGTAGTAGTAGTAGTAGTAGTAGTAATATATAACAGTTAAGAAGCAATATGAGCAGAAAGAGGAAATTAATAAAAGTTATAGTATGTCTAATGCTCAGTTCAGCAGTAAGCAGTAGAGAAAGCAAAAGGATATAAATGTGGTTTGTAGAATAAATAAAGTGTCTATGAAAATGGAAATGAAAATTATACAAAGTGCCAGAACTAAGAGAAGTTTAGGGGATGGTAGAAAGTGGATATGAAGTAGTGGTTAAAAGGTGAAAAAATTTGAAAAACCTAGTGCAAAAAAAAATAAATAAATATATATCTCACACTTTTTTTTTTTTAATAAAAATCCCAGACACAAAAGGTATCAAAACCTACAGTACTTAGTACTGTGCATGGGTTTCAGGAGATAGGGAGGGAGGGGATGCCAAATACTTTGCTCTTTTGACTAAACATGGGTTTCACCACTTCAGGCCTTCAAATAAGCAAAGTGGTGGCATTGCACCGGTTGATGAGAGCCATCTAACACCTAACGAGCTTATCAATTTAAACACACACACACATATATACACCTAAACCTCTTTTTATGCAAATTTTTTTCAGACGAATTCGGAGTTATGCGATTTGGGATATCAAAAATATTTTTTTTACGCGACCAACCTAAAGTCTAAGGGTTAGTGGAAAGTGCTAAGTTAGGAAAAATTCCACAATTCAAGAAAATTCTGAGAATTTTGTAGAATTGCATTCCCGTTTCAATTAAGAAAATTCTAAATTCCCCGAATTACATAACTAAAAAAAAAGCAGTTGTTTGCAGTTTGAATTTGGTTTCTCGTATCAACTTAGAAAATTCTTACGAATTTAATTTATTGGGAATTCCCCGAATTACATAACTGACTGCACATAAAAAGGCAGTTCTTAGCAGTTTGAATTTGGTGTTTGGGTAGACAACACAGTTACCGCATTTTTTGCATTTGCATTTTTTAAGTGAAATCAAAATAAAAATTGCGTTATAAAATTAATAATTTTGCCAAGAAATAATAAATGGTAAGCTACATTGTATGTAATTTTCAAACTTTCATTTCATTAACCGAAGATTTTAATCCAGCCCTCGCATGATGTTGCCGATAACCGAAAAAATAAGGAAAGCAGTTTCCTTATAAAAATTCAAATTTTAGATAGTCTTCAAACTGGGGAAGGTGCAACAGCTGTGGGTAAGCATTTTGAAAAAGGAAGAGAAATGAAAGGCTGCCGAATATGAACATCAAGAATTTTTAGTCAGTAGAAACAAATTTTGTCAAATTGGATCTAGTAGTTTTTAATTCATTGTGTTTTCTTAAAAATAAATCCATAAGTTTATCTTTACATTGGCTATGATTTGTTTCCAAATGTCTTAATAGTTTAATGTTTAATGAAGAGTTGGCCAATACATTTCCACAGATAATATATTGTGGTAAATCTACTCCATTTTCTTTTATGAAGGTGAAACCATGATTAATATATTTCTCTTGATAATTATAAATAAAATTTGTCTTGTTTTGCTTCTGGTTCACTTGAAGTACTAGACATTTCTACGTTTTTATTATCCAAATTAGTTTCTTGAGAATTTTCTTTTTCTTTTATTCCAAAAAAATGAGATAATTTGACTTGTTTACATATTATTAAACAAGGGAATCTAAGAAAAAAAAAAAAAAAGATAAAACTTAAAAAGAATTTTAAATTGCTTTCTACTGAAAATTTACTAAAACTTTTCATTGTGATGAATTAATCACATACAACGAAATAAAAATATTAATTTAAGAGCTAAATGAAAATTTGAAAAACGACAAACTAGAAATTTAATATTACCGAATATCAGTGAAATACAAAATATGCTAATATTATTGAACGCATATCACAATGGATAGAGGGGAGTGTATTACACTAACTACATAACAGGATGGTAAAGTAAATAAACACATACATAAAAAATAATTCTTATCTTTGAACTAGTCGCGATCACGTCATTTGTTTCATGCCGAGACCATTTCACTTCAGTTTTAAACTTTTAGGTTAAAAAATTAATTTGTCTTTCATCATAAGATCGAATATCAACGGATGAAGCAAAAGGATGATGCCTTGGCATGATACAATTTGTATCATGTGTTATGGGCTTCTCACTTCGGCACAATGTGGCAGCTATCATTTCGCGACCTATTAAAAATTTAACGTGACCCAATATTGGGTAGCGACCCATAGGTTGAGAAACCCTGGTCTAGATGATCCTGCAATGCTTCTTTAACCAGTGATTCCATTATTTTCCCCAGAACACAGTTAAACTAATAGGTATCACCAATTCACAAAGGGGGTTCAAAAGGTTACTTGTGTCACCTTTTGAACCCCCTTTGTGAATTGGTGATACATTTGCACACCTCCAGTCCATGTGGATCTCCCCCGAGTCCAAGGAAGCTCTCATAATTATAGCTAAGGGTTTGCTTACTTTCTTTGCTGCCTCCTTTAATATAACTGGATAGATCCCATCCACCCCAGGTGCCTTTTTTATGTTTAACTTCAACAATTTCTCCTCCACTTTGCTCTCAGTTATTACAAAATCACTTAGCTACCTGTAAGAGTTTGATAAACTTCTGGCACTCCCCTCATTGATATCAAAGAAATACTGCTTCCAGTTTCTGGTCTCATGTGCTTCTGTTGGTGTTTATTCGCAATGAACGACATCAATTAAGTGATTTGGGAGACTTATACCTGCGTGTTTAATTAGGTAAAAATCTACCTAAAATATTTTGCTATTTCTGTATTCATTATTTAGAATTCACTATGTACTTATTGTAGTCACTCTATGGCTTCCAATTTATACTTGTATAATCTCTTATCCATTATATTGTTAAAATAAACAATAATATTCAAAATATACAATTCTCAGACTGTTTCTCGCCCTATGGCAATAATAATAAAACTACATTTACTCCATAAATATACATGGTTTCGGTTCCAATGCAAAATGACATCAATTTCCACTTATACAGGAAACAGTAAGTATAAAAATACACACTTATACAAATTGGCACTTTCAAATGCAGGTCAAGTGCACATTTCACACATTTAAAAATTACTAAATAACATTATATCTGTGACCTAGTCTATATTCAAGGTAAATTCTAAAATTTCTTAGTATTTTACTAAAATATTTACTGAGTTGGGCTTACTAACCTAATCAACTTTAAGGTACTTTCTTCTGTGTGTGCGCGTGTGTGCGTGCAATGCATGCAAACACACAAAATTGGTTTTGCGAAGCTTTGAAAAATTTTTTAAATCAAGTTTTTTTTTAGTGTATATAAGGCCGCGTCAGCATTTTTGTTAATGTCATCCAGTGTAGCAAAGCAACTACCTCAAAACTTCATTTTCAGTTTATGGAACAGACAGAAATCAGACAGTGCAAGGTTGGGGGAATAGGGAGGTTGCTGAATAACTGATTTTTTTTTAACATGGCAATGGCAGTTCAGTAATTCTTGGTTGAACTGCCATCACCACGTGATTGGGCACATTGTCATGGCACAGGATCCAGCCATCTTTCATTTTTGAGACTGTCTTTGCCTCACAATATCACGCATATAAATAAATGCATTAAAACCTCAACATAGTAAGCATCAGTAATGCTTTTCACTCCTCCCAGTCGCAAATTCATTGTACATTATGCTCTCATCATCGATTAAAAACAATTAGCATGACTCTGTACTGGATTTTGTTGAACAAGACTCCATGGGACCAAGGGGAGTTTGTGTTCCTTTCAGATAACCTTGGTCCAAGGTCATAGGCAAATACTCAACTCTCACTCCCAGTGACCACTTTTCTTACGAGGTTTAGATCTTGCACAGATTTTTTGAACAAATCACCTGCTGTGGCTTTCTTGCAATCTGTTTGATTATCTGACAGCAAGCATTGAAAAAACTTTGTGCATGTGTACACACACCATCGGGATTGTGTATGCTGAATCTACTGGCAGTCCAAATTCATGAGCAATCTCAAAAACAGTCATTTTGCCTATCCTTTCACACAAGTCCTTAAACTTTTGTGACATTTCCATCACTGTCATGATGTCGAAGGGCATCCACTGTGAGGTTCACTTTCCAGTAATTCCTGCCCTTTTTTAAACCTATTAACAATCATAAACTGTTTTCTTCAAAGCACCATCTCCTTAAAACTTCTGTAGTGTCTGCATGACACTAGCACTTTTCCCAAGTTTAAAGAACATGTTGGCCAAGTTTAAAGAATATGTTGGCACACTATTCAAACTGCAATATTCAGCAATCAAACAGCTGTAACACACAAGCAAAGTGGTCAAGCCAGTTCCCACTGGCATGCATGTGCACAAAGATCTATGTCAACACCTCATGAAACTCTATGGCCATAGCATAAATACCAGCATACGATTCTGAGAACTCTTTGAATATACTACTAAATTATGCTGATTCTAAAAATTTGTTGAATGTTATGAGGTTTGAAATTATTTGATATTAAATGTATAGCATTAATAAATGATTAATCTAAAAATATTTAATTTTTTAAGTTTCATTTCTAAAATTAAAATTTACCGGCCATGTTTATCTCCTCCAAATGACCAGGACCACTCATATTTTGAAAATGGTTTTGAACTCTGATTTTCTCTACTTGGGCTTCGAGAAGGTGCATCTTTTGATGGCATATCTGAAAGAATTTTTAAAGTTAACTATGTAGAAAATGTCAAACTACGTTGGGGGGGGGGGGGGGGATTAAAAATCAGTACACTATATAAAGTAAAAACTTTAATTATAACACTCCTGCTTACGGTGTGTTCTCCTGCTTTTAATGTTAACCCAAACATTACCCTTCCTCTCGATTTTTGGTTTTGGAAAAAGATGTAGAATCTAGGAATCATTTTTACTGCAAGTGACATTTGTCATATGAGGTTTGGCAATAAAACTTCCCAGATTGGTGCAATAAAAATAACACAAAGTGAATGAGCTCAAAAATGATTTTATTTTTATTCAAAGTAATTACCACTACTAAAAATATATTCTTGGTTAAATGCTAAGAGTATAAAGAAGATGGCTTATGCATGGGTACTATAAATAGATCATTTCTACTACCCAAGTACTATGAATACATCATTTAATTATATCTCATATTGTGAATCAACCTTCCCAATGAATGGCCGAGGTATTGCACTGCTTTGAATAAGTGACACTTCACCAGCGGAGAAGACTAATGTTACTTATTCTCAGCAGATACCACTACCCAGATGTCACCGTTTCGAAGCTTGGCTTACTCATCGGTGGGTGGGCAGCTATCATGTTGTTGCAATAGGGACAACCCAGTTAGGAAGTATAACGCCACAATATGAGACATGCTTGATGGTGTGTGTGGTTTAATTTAAAAATATATTCTTGGCTAAATGCCAAGAGTATTAAGCAGTTGGTTTATGCATGGGTATAGTAGTGTGTTTAGGGTCTAACGGCACCAGGGGTTTCCCCCCATCTCCATATAGTTTACATTGTTGCATGATATACACTGTACAGGCCAGAGATTTAAAAGTGTATGGATATTGTGACCTGTAGTGTCGTGTGCCGTTGTTCTTTTGGCCATTTAGCCGCTGGGCCCCGGTGGATCCCAACATTGCCCACACTAGGCCCTGTGGAGGCAGACCAGGTAGGTTAGAATTGGAAAGCCGAGAATGATGAGCGGGGTTTAATTTTGTCATATTTAAATTTGGATGTGTGGGACATGCACTAGTGTACAGACTAAGTAGGGGAGGGAGAGTCAGAAGTATGGAGATGAAAGAGAAGACGACTAATGATTTCCAGTGGGGCATGCCCATGACCACCAGAAGAAAGTGAGGAGTGGAAGGGAGGGAGAAGACAAGAAATCATCCCCTCCCCTCCTCACCAGGATATAGAAAGAAAGTGGGCAAGGCTAGGTGCCCTCCCCAGGTTGCCAACTCACAAGGTAGCAGCTTTAGCTGCAGTCAAAGTCTTGGTTGGAGAGGGTTTGTTTCAGTGATTTCCTTGTCTTGTCATATTGTGATAAGAAGATGGGACCTGTCTTGGCTTCCGCCAGCAAAGTGGGTTTCACAAATTGTCCGGCTCAGACCCCCAACTGACGAGGAAGCAGCATAGCTGTGGTCTGATTGGAGAGTCCATTTCGGTATTTGTCTTGTCTTATCATGATAGGAAGAAGATGAGACATCAGTTGAGGCTTCAACCAGCGCAATTAGTCACATGCAGTTTTGGTCCTGATGGGAGACTGTCTAGTTCAGTGTTTGTTATATTAGACCTTTGTAGAGAAAGCAATGAGTCTGTTGAGTTTTGTGATTAGATTTTTTTGATCATAGGATAGTGGTTGTTTCTTATTCAGTTTTGCCAGTGTTGCTGTTCAGGCTGAGGTTCAGCACAGGGTTCATCGTGATGAGGTTGTTCTAATCATGCTAAGTGGTTGGCAAGTTTCTTGGTTGTGGTAGGGTTCATCATCTTGCTAATAAGTCTTGGGCAAACTTTGTGAATGGTTTGTAGTTGTGTTCATCATCAAGTAGCCAGTGTTCCTAGGATTGTACTGGAGCTGAGTGATGAGAAGGGCCCGGAAGTCTTCGTACAGATGGAAGATGAACATCAAGTGGTTCCAGGTTTCTTGGGAGCCACAGGCACATAGAGGGTTGTTTTCGGTGCCTAGTATGGTGAGTTTTCTGCAGATGGCACCGTGTCCAGTTAGAAGATAGGTAGTTTGCAGTCCTGGTGAAAACCAAGTCGGCGACTTGGGAAATACTCTGTTGATGCCCAGTATAAATTTGAGTTATTTCTCCTTCTGTGGAGGTTATCCACCTTTCGTCCCAAATTTGTTGTTGATAGGTCAAAAGTCTTCTTTTCTTGCTGGGTCTAATGCTTAATGGATCTGTTGTATGGTCGACATAAGTAGCGGGTATGTCCTTACTGAGTTGGTAGAGCATTCCAACACGTGTGACCTCCGGGTCAAGGGGTATCACCCCTGCCAGTACCTGCAGTGCATGCGTGCTAACCATATTAACTGCCCAGGTTATGTTAAGAAGGATTGGACTGTGAATGGACTCCAATTTTCTCGTCTTGACTACGGTGAAGGCCTTGTGAAATCATGCCCGAGAAGTGTAAGTAATCACAGGAATGAATATGGCTTTATAAAAGAGAGCCAGCGTGCGGTTTTTCAAACCCAGTCTCGGCGAGTCGCCCTGGCCACCATTGCAGCATAGGTCCTGATCTTTCTTTGTATATAGTTCAGATGAGAGTGGAAGGATAGGTTTTTATCATCATCATCATCATCATGAACTTGGTCCAGCTTAGGTATTTTAAGACCTGTTCCGTTGTAGCTCTTGGAGGTGGTTTTGATCTCGCCATCATTGTCTTGGTCGACCTACATCTCTCTTGCCTGTAGGTTTGTAGTTAAAGGCTAATTTTGGGATCCGGTCTGGGTTCATTCTTTCTATGTGGCTGATCCATTTTTCCTGATACCGTTTTATGTCATTTACAATGTTATCTACTTTAATTTCTCGTGGATATCTATATTGCTTTGGTGGTCTAGTCTTGTAAAGCCTAATAATGGTCTTAAAAATTTCATTTGTGCTGCTTCTAGTTTGTGTGCATCTTTCTTATTTATGACCCAAGTCTCACAACTGTAGAAGAGGGCTGGTTTTGAAGTGATGTTGTGCAGTCTTAATTTTGTTTCGGTTGTCATTTGTTTTCCGAAGTGGCGTTTAATCGTTCCATTCATTTTATTATATTTTTGTAGTTTAATGTGGATGTCTTTCCCTTCATTTTATATTAAATTTCCCAAATAGGTGAAGTCAGATATTTGTTCTATTATTTTATCATCAATAACAATTTTGACTCTTTGTATGTTCTTTCCACATAATCCCATTGATTTTGTTTTTGAGGTGGAGATTTTCATCTCGTACTTTTTACATATTTTATTAAGTTCATTTGCTGCTATCTGTAGTTCATCTTCAGATTTTGCGATTATAACTTGATCATCAGCATATAATATAGTTTGGATTTTATTCCTGTCGTTCAACTGTATTCCGTTGTTAATTGTTTGTTCCCATTCTTTAAGAATTTTATTGATGTAGATATTAAATTTGGTGATAGTCCACATCCTTGTTTCACTCCTTTATTGGTGTTAATCAGGTCTGATAGTTGGCCATTAGAATATTTTATACAGACTTGAGTTTTAATATAGGCTTTGGATCGCTTTCCGGAGTTGGGTTGGGATATTTTCTTCACACAGAATCTGCCAAAGTTTTTCCCGGTTTACATTGTCATATGCTTTTTCATAATCAATAAAGAGCAGAAATGTTGGAAGATTGAATTCTCTTCTTTTCTCCAAAATTTGTTGTAGTGAGAAAATGGCATCTATTGTGCTTCTCCCTTTTCTGAACCCACATTGTTCTTCTTCTAAGAATTGTTCACTGTGTTTATTAAGTTTATTCTTTAGTATATTAGAGTATAGCTTTGCAGCAATTAACAACAGTGTTATCCCTCTATAGTTGTTTGGGTTATTTCTGGAGCCTTTTTTGTGTAAATTGATTACTATTCCTATTTCCCAATCTATGGGTATCTGTTGCTTATGCCATATGATGTTAAATAATTTTAGTAGTGCGTTTTTTAGTAAGGTGCCCCCATATTTAAATAGTTCTACATTCAAATTGTCTATGCCTGGACTTTTTCGGTTTTTGATTTTTGTAATATTAACTCTAGTTCTTCCATTGTTATATTTTTTTTCTTCATCTTTGGTTATCACAGATTCATCTTCCAATTCCCTAGTGCCTGGGTTATGTCATAGTTTGGAATAGTGTTGCTTCCATTCTGCTTGGGAGATGGAGTTGGTTTTTATTTGATCATTTGTATCTAGTTGTAATTTATTAAAAATTTTATTAAATTTTTATTATTAAAAATGTGTATTTAATAAATTACATATTTAATAAATATGTAATTTATTAAAAATACATGGGTTGTGTTAGGGTAATTAAGAATAAGAACAGCGGCATGTATAATTGCATGTACACCAATGCTAGAAGTATAGTAAATAAATTTGATGAATTTGAAATGCTGGTGAAGATATCAAAGGTAGATATTGTTGGGATATCAGAGACATGGTGTTGCACAGATATAAGCAGCGCAGAATGGTAATTTGGGGAGTACAATGTGTACAGAAAGGATAAACAGGGTAGGCAGGGAGGAGTTATGCCATTAGTTAAGAAACACAAAATCTAAGGAAGTGCATTCAGTGGACATTGGTGGACAATGCAATGTTGAGTCAGTTTAGTGTGATACAAACATTGGGAAATAAAAAATGAGAGTAGTAGTATGGCCTAATGACTCTGATGAGTACAACGAACAGTTCTGCAGAGAAATAGAGTGGGCCAGTAAATCAGAATGTCTTAAAACAGACACAAGGCCATCCTTGAAATGGGCAGATTGGCCATATGTATTTCATCATTCTCCAACACAACAACATCATGGGGCAGGAGTGAGTGTCGGCCTTCATCAAAGGTCAGCCTGCAAGCTCAATGTGATAGCAGAGATCGCTGGCTACGCAATTTACGCCCTCCTGGATACACCCCAGAAGAAAACCCTGCACCTTTTTAACATCTACATGCCACAGCAGGACAGACTCGCTATCCAAATAACCAACTTCATACAAAGCCACCTCTCTACCATAGATCAAGAACATATCATTCTTGCTGGCGACTTCAACTGCACTCTTGACCCAAAAATGGACAGAGCACGATGCACTGAGCACCGCACAACATTAATCAATAACCTGCAGGCCTTGATAAACAACAATGAATTGGTCGACGTATTTAGACACCAGCACCCAGAAGAAAAGTCCTACACCTGGAGATCAGCAAATACAGCATCAGAAAGACTACCTTACCAAGCCCGACTGGACAGATACTACATCCCAATACACACCATCCCCCTGGTCAGAAGCATCACACATTTGCCATCTTATATCTCAGATCACTCCTTTATCAAATTACAGCTCTCTTTCTCACCCAATCACTACAAAAGTGGAGGTGCTTATTGGATGTTCAACAATAGCCTTCTTCAAGACAAGGAATACATCTCTAAGCTGCAAGACCTGATATCCAACCTTGCCCAATCCAAAGACAGATTGGAGCCCATGAACACATGGTGGCCTAGATTTAAAAGTAAACTGAAATCATTCTCGCAAACCTACAGCAATCAGAAAAGTCAACAAAAGCGTAATAACCTCTATCAACTTGAGCAAAGGCTGAAAAATCTCCCATCTGAAAGCCAGACCTACCAGTCAACACAACAAGCCATACAAACCCACTTAGAACACTCTGCAAAAGGCGCCCTGCTCCGATCAAGATACACCCACATAAATCTATCTGATGCCCCGACCAAATACTTTTTCTCATTAGAAAGCAGACATCAGAAATCAACCACCATCACTGCCATTCAGCTGCAAAACGGAAACATCACTGAAGACCCAGAGGAAATCTTCTCTGAAGTAACAAGATTTTATAGAGAAATTTACAGTTCTCAAGAAACCTCTACAAAGGCAACGGAGGAAATCCTTTCAGGACTTAAAAAAATCTCCCATACGGCCCATTGCAGCATGGAGAAACAAATCACCCTACAAGAACTAACAGCAGCATGCAAAGCCCTTTCCAAAAATAAATCACCAGGTCTGGACGGACTGACTTCTGAATTCTTCCAAACGTTTTGGGATCAACTCGGAATGCTACTCTTTGAAATGCTTGAAGAAGCTCAGTTCCATGGACTACCAGCTTCGGTCACCACCTCTGTCGCTCGACTGATTCCCAAGAAAGGAAATCGCGCCAATTTACAAAACTGGCGCCCGATTTCCTTAATGAACACGGACTGTAAAATCATTTCCAAAGCCATCGCCAATAGATTAAAAGCCACTCTCCCTGATATCATCGATCACCAACAAACATATTCTGTACCTGGAAGATCGATTCACGACAATCTACATCTGATCTGAGACCTCCTCTCCACTGCAAACAGCCAAAGAGAATTCCTAGCACTAATTAGCCTTGACCAGGAAAAGGCATTCGACAGCGTTGAACACAGCTACCTATTTCAAACCTTGAAAGCCTTTGGATATGGACCTTACATCATCGGAACAATCCATCTGCTATATAAGGAAGCCAAATTCTGCCTGAAACTCAACAACCAGATCATCTGCCACTTTCCGTATTCCAGAGGGATAAAACAAGGCTGCCCACTCTCTGGACAACTCTATGCAATTGCCATAGAACCATTCCTTAATAAAATTGCCACCAGTATACAATACCGACGAACGCTGCTACCAGAACCCCACCTAAATATAACCTACTCAGCATACGCAGATGACGTCACAATTGCAATACGACACGAGAGTGAATTTGAAGTCATTCAAAAGGCTCATGATCTTTATGCTCAAGCATCAGGCGCAAAACTCAACCACTGTAAGACCAGCGGCCTGTGGGCTGGCAACTGGAAAACTAGAACCGACTCCCTCATCCAAGGCACATGGTCCAGCGAGGGACAGAAATACCTAGGTGTGTACCTCGGCAATACCCTCCTTTTCTCCCAGAAGAACTAGCCCGAATTGCTGAGTCGTTTCAACAAAGTACTCGGAAGATGGAGAAGCGTGTGCGCCACATCTTCGCTGAGAGGGAGAGTGCTTGTGGTCAATCATATGGCGGCAAGCGTTCTCTGGCACACCTTCAAAATTCTCACTCCACCTGCTGACTTCCTCCGCCAAATCCAGGCATCTATCCGAAGCTTCCTTTGGAACAAAACCAACTGGATGTCCTGCTCCAAACTTAGCCAACCACTTACTCATGGGGGTCAAGGGTTGGTCTCTTTAGACGACAAAATCACAGCATTCCGGATCACCTTTCTTCTTAAGACGCTGCAAACAAAATACGCACATTCCAACACTACGGATAAACTACTAGCAACAGCCACTAGAGGACTATCCCTTTCAACAATATTGAGAATGGACATGGCACCAGTACCACTCAAACTACCGCCGTTTTATAAAGACGCACTATACCGCTGGAAAAAGCTAAACCTTCACCATAATCTTGAGAGAACATCCCTTCCCGGAATACTTTCAGAACCGCTCTTCTACAATAAAAGAATAATAGACCCTGCAAATGATGACATTCTCTTCTTCCCTACGTGGAACTGGGCAGGAATAAGAACCATAGGCGACCTCCTGACACCAAGCCTTGAATGGAAAGGATCAGAAGATTTGCCCATTAAAACCATTAATGCAAAGGAGCAACACATACATCTAAAATCAGCGATCACACAAGCTCTTCCAGACATCACTACAACTAAAGGGATCGGAAATGTCACTGGATCCT
The DNA here is from genome assembly GCF_048544385.1 of Mastigoproctus giganteus. Lineage (NCBI taxonomy): Eukaryota > Metazoa > Arthropoda > Arachnida > Uropygi > Thelyphonidae > Mastigoproctus > Mastigoproctus giganteus. Next base: position 65,066,064 of record NC_143584.1, on the reverse strand, counting down.
CGCTCACAACAACCTTCGTCATCACATCACCAGAAGACACGGTACCTCTGTCTCCTGCACCCTCCAAAAAAGTCTATCAGCTAATCATGTCTCGCCATGCAACCACGATTTTCCAGTCATCCACCTGCCAAGCTGTCCCTGCACCCCTCTCCACTCACCACAAGCCACCATCAAACTTTCAGTGGAACCTTCCATACAGGACGAAATGTTCCAAATCGGATGCAGACATCCAGTGGAGACTGTGGCACAACATCCTTCCCACCCCAGTCAAGCTACAAATCTTCGGGTTACGCTCCTCAAACTACTGCCTCTTCTGCGCCACCCCAGGTACCCTGGAACACATATACCTGGCATGCCCTGTGAACAAGGAACTCGTCAAATACGCTTTGGATGCAGCAAAGCTTGCCTGCAACCACGCCCACACTCCGGAGGACTACTGGTACCTACTTCACTCTGAGCAGACAGCACACACCACCTGCAACTTCCTATTCATTGCAGCCAAGGTAGTCATTTACAGCTTCTACTTGAAGCACACAAGAAGCAGTGACGACGTGCCACCTGTCGACACATCGGCGCAACATCTGAAGTGGAGCCTACGGAGGAAGTTGCAGAGCAGACTTCTACTCGAATTCCACTGCAAAAGACCAGAAACTGTGGATCATCTTAACAGCGAATGGAACAGTGGCGGTCACCTCTTCACCATCACTGAACAGTCCATCACCTTCAACGTGTTCCTGAAATTAAAATATTGAAACCTTTGTATTTCTGTCTAAAAAGTTTTCTTTATCTTTCTTTTTTGCTTTGTACATAGAATGTAAATACAGTAGTTGTTGTTAAAAATGTATCTACTGTTCACGTTTTAATAAAAAAAAAAAAAAAAAATCAGAATGTCTTGTAATGAGGAATTTTAACTTTACAGAAATTGACTAGAACTTGTGAGTTGGTCAATCGCATGCTAGCAAGATTTTTGTGGATTTATTGGAGGATTGTTTTCTACAGCAACATGTTTGAGAGGCAACCAAGGGGATAATACTCTTGATCTAAATATCAGCAGTGATTATTCATGCATTAAGAATTTGCAGATAAAGGAACCACCAGGTGACACTGATCACAGTCTACTAATGTGAGATTTACTTAAAGATGTAACTACCATCAAGGGTAAAGGGATGGGTTTTTGTAAAGGTGACTACAGTGTCTCAGACAGATTTAAAATTCTATACAGTGGGATCGACTGATGTTAAAAGCAGTGAATTTTAAATGGGAAGCCTTCAAGGAATACTGTTCAAGACTTAGACCTAAATGGATGTCAGATGAACTAATGAGACTCGTGGCAGAGAAAAAAAAAAATGCACAGAATGTATAGAAATTATCAGAGACACAGACATGGTAGATATAAAATAGTCTGTAGTCAAAAAGGAGGTTAGGAAAACAAAGGCAGATTACAATCTTTGGAAAAAGAAGCAAAGAAAAACAGTAATGGTCCACTTAATATCGATGGTTCAACTGTTGATGACAAACTGAATGAGTATTTTGCATCAACATTCATACAGAAGGAATGTCTGTAGGGAAGTGGAAATCAGAAGCTTATCAAACTCTAACAGGGTGTTACATGATTGTGTAATAACAGGGAGCAAAGTGGAGGAGAAATTGTGAAGTTAAACATAAAAAAGTCACCTGGAGTGGATGGAACCTATCCAGTTATATTGAAAGAAGCAGCGAAGAAAGTAAGCAAACCCTTAGCCATAATTATCAGAGCATCCTTAGATTCAGAGGTGATCCAAGTTTGCAGATGATACAAAGGTTGGCAGGGTTGTTAATGACAGTATGCTACTGCAACAGGATCAAGAAAAGTTAGGCGATGGGCTGAGAAGTGGCAACTGAAGTTTAACATTGACAAATGCAAAGTACTGCACATGAGTAGAAGTAACCCCAGAGGAACGTACCAACTGTGTGATACTACACTTAAAGTGGTAGAAAATGAAAAAGACCTGGGAGAGATTGTGCAGTCAGATATGAAGTTTTCTGAGCAATGCAGACAGGCTGCCAGAGCAGGTCATAGGGTATTGTCAATGATATACAGGAATTTTTCTAGCAGGGAAAGGTGATTATCCCTTTGTATAAGGCAATGGTCAAACCACGCCTTGAGTACTGTGAAAAGGCTGGAAGCCTCATTTTAGGAAGGATGTAGAGTTGCTTGAGCGTGTACAGAGAAGGGCAACAAGATTGGTGAGGGAACTAAGGGGTTCTCTTACCAAGAAAGGCTTCAGTTCTGCAAATTGCAGCATCTGGTGACTAGGCACATGAGATGTGATCTGATTGAGGTGTATAAGGCTTTGAATGGATTGAGAACACTGAATTCTGATGGGATTCTTCTGCTTGCTCGGATTACAAACCTGAGGGACAGTTGTAGAATAGATGTGCAGAAATTTGCCTTTAGCCAGTGGGTGGTTAGCTGCTGGAACAAACTTCTGTCTGTCCTTTGTGGAAGTTGATAGCTTAAATAAATCAAGGAGGAACTGGACAAACTTTTAGAGGGAATGGTTGTGTGAAATTGTTTTTTTTTTGGCTGATGCTACATAATCTCATATGCTTGCTTTCTTGCATCACATGCCTCCATTACTACTACAACACTGGCAAAACAGGACTTTTTTATAAATTGGCACCTGATAATACATTTAAATTCAAAGGGGGAAAGCGTGTTGGTGGGAAAAAAATCAAAGGCTTGCCTGATGGTGCTCGTATGCACAAATATGACAGGAACTTATAAAAAAAAACCTGTTTGTTATCGGAAAATTGTTAAAACCTCAGTGTTTAAAAAACGTAAGGAAATTTCCTGTGGATTAACACTGCAAACAAGAAAGCTTGGATGACTTCGGATATTTATCGGCAATACGTAAATGATTGGAATAAGGAGCTATTCAAAAAGAAGAAACATTTTATTGTTAGTTGATAACTGTCCTGCATATTCCCAGATTCAAAATTTATCCAACATTAGGCTAGTGTTTCTGCCTCCCAATGCAACTTCAATTTTACAACCAATGAACATAAGTGTAATCAAGAATTTGAAAGGATTTTATAAAAGATGTCTCGTTCTATGTCTGATCATTCAAAGAGTACAGAAACTTACCGAGTCTATGTCGATACTATATCGATAATGATGAGTGGAACAACATTACTTCGACAACCATATTGAATTGCTTCAAGAAATCGAAATTAAATTCAAATGAAATTTCTATTGCAGATGAAGAAGATGGAAATGAAGAAAACAACTTACCATTATCCAAATGGTTGCTACGTAAGAACTTTGTAGGTTTTAATACAGATAACATCAACGAATTTATGAGTATGACAACTTAACTAGTGGTCTTCCTACAGAGAGTGACATTGTAAAAGCTGTGCCCAACAAAGATTATAATGACGATGGTAAAGACGATGATTGTGATGATAATATGATGACAATTGAAAGTGAATCAAAATCAGTGCCGACAATCTCACAAGCTCAAGGTGCAATGGGCACAGTCAATTTTTTTGAAGGAACTGAGGCAAGTAATGAGATTTTTAATGCATAGAGTGTTTTAGGGGGAAATTTAAGAAATATCAAAGTGAAATCTTTAAAACAAACATCAATTTTAAGATTCATAAATAAAGAATAATTGAAATCCTGTTTATTATTAAATAGTATTGTTTTTAATATTAAGTGTATTGCAGTTTATACAAGCATATTAATACAAATATTATTTGTATTAATATGCTTGTATAAACTGTAATGGTTATAACGAGGAAATTGTCGGTACTTTGATGCTCATTATAACCAAGTTCGACTGTATATACACATATACATACATTTAATCTGTTAAGAAATAATGGAAAGGTAGTAAAAGGAAAAGTGGAAAATGAATATTAGATATATACATATATATATAATTTTTTTTTTCCTTTTAGATATTCACGTATTGAAGAAATAGTATTGAAGTAATTCTGACTTCCTCGAACTTAATAAAATGCAAGATTTCAATGCATTCTTTTCTGATTTACTTCACATAGTTGTAACTAATATATTTTCTATTTATACCATACAATGGCCATAGAATCAAAGTTTACAGGTTAGAGAGAATACATCACTGTATTTAGCGGTCATGTGAGCTTGAACCACAATCAACTCAAATGTACATATCAACCCTGACATTTGTGCCCATTATTTCGTTTGATGCATAATTAATATTTATATACACAGTATATTAAATTATACATCATCAGTCATCATTCCACTGTTCCACTTGTTGATATAAAAAATGCTTGTAATTGAGGCTTCTTTTCCTGCTGAAGGCAATAAATTTAAGCTGCCGATCTGCTAAACCTGTCGCAGTCATATAGTAGCTCTTATTCAATGGTGAAGCTTCCTCATGATGTCGCAGTTTTATCCATGTATATACTAAATCAAGAATGTCAGCTTATATGTCTTGATATTTCCTATCTCCTTCCTCCCAGATTCAAACAACCCTTCAACTGCTATCTATTGTAGAGTTGGAAATAAATAAACAATAATAAACAAATTGGCATAAATATTACACAATTTATGCCAATTTGCTAGTCACCACAGGACAAGCAGGTGGCACTGCTGTAGCTCTAACTCACGAAGGAAAGGTATTAAATTGTACAATCAATCTGTACAATTTAATATTAAAATATAGGTACAATTTAAAATAGAGATTAGTTTTTTAATCGCAAAACTCTTAATTTTATTCAAATTAGAATTAAACTTTTATAAAAATATTCTGCATAAATACCTGTATTGATTTTTTATTTTTACCTCACTGCCCACATTTGAATAAAATTGCTGTCAAAAATCAAACCCAAAAAAAAAAAAAAAAAAAAAAAAAAAACTTAAAAAGAAAATCTTTTTTGCAAACACATGAATACAATATAGGGTTGCAATAAAGACTCTCTCTCTCTCTCTCTCTCTCTCTCTCTCTCTCTCTCTCTCTCTAATTAATATTAAGCTATTTTGCAGTTTACGTAAATATTTCTATGTAAATCAAAGCAGATGGCATTACAAAATTTTTAGTGTGAACCACCTGGAACACTGATGTACAGTATATTGTGTATATTGGTTCTTCAAAACAAAAAAAAATGATGTGATGAGTCTTGGAATTTTACTTTTATACAGAATTACGCTAATTTTGGCATAATTCTGCATTTCATTTTTATTTATTTATTTTTTAATTCTATTCTTTTTATTCCTTCCTGTTTGGTCTCTGTCGGGTCGGCTATGATGCATACGTTTCATACATATACATCACAACAGAAACAGAGACCTTTCTTATTGCTGTGGCTCCTACAGTTTTGGCTTCTGACCCTTTGAAGACATAGCTAAAGCCCTAAGAGCTACAGTATTAGGTACCATTTTTTTATTATTTTTATGATTAATTTCATTTAATTTCAGGTGATCTGCTTTTACCTTGTAGGCATTATCAATTTATTCCATTGTAATTACACTGGACAGGTCAGCAACCCTACTCAATACACTGATATAATACATTTGTCTATATTTCATTATGGTTGCTGGGTATTTCTTCTATAACTAGTAGCATCCCAGATCCAATTAAATAAATTAATAATCCAATCTGATTAAATTAATTAATAATTTTATCTTTTTTTTTTTTTAGACGTTCAGTTTTATCACTACATTCTTTATTTTTATTTATTTATATATATATATATATATATATATATATAGGGCTAAACAAGGTCATTATAAAAAAGGCACCTACAAAGACAATTCCGATTTCATAATAGTTTGCCAATAATGACCCAACACTGAACCCAGAGTGCTCAGTGTTGGGTAATTGTTATTAGTGGAGTCCCTCAGGGTTCAGTGTTGGGTCCATTATTGTTTTCTGTATTTATAAATAATACTGATGATGGTATATCAAGCTTAATGTCCAAGTTTGCAGACGATACAAAGGTTGGCAGGGTTGTTAAGGACACTACTGACACTATGCTGCAGCAACAGAATCTGGAAAGGTTGAGCAGATGGGCTGAGAGGTGGCAAATGAAGTTTAACATTGACAAATGTAAAGTACTACATATGGGAAACAGCAACCCCAGAGCAGCGTATCAACTCTGTGGTACTATACTGACAGTGGTAGAGAATGCAAAGGACCTGGGGTTAATTGTGCAGGCAGATATGAAGTTCTCTGAGCAGTGCAGACGGGCTGCAAGAGTAGCTCATGGTGTCTTGTCAATGATATACAGGAATTTTTCTAGCAGGGATAAAGAGGTGATTATTCCCTTGTATAAGGCAATGGTCAAGCCACACATTGAGTACTGTATACAGGTCTGGAGGCCTCATTTTAAGAAGGATGTAGAGCTGCTGGAATGAGTACAGAGAAGGGCAACAAGATTAATGAATGGAACAAAGAGTTGCTCTTACGAAGAAAGTCTTAAGTTTTGCAAATTACAGTGTCTGGAGACTAGGCACCGGCGATGTGATCTGATAGAGGTGCATAAAGCCTTGAATGGTTTGGCAATGCTCAATGCTGATGGGATTCTTCCTCTTGCTCAGAATAATCACCTGAGAGGGCATAAATTCAAATTGAGGAAACACAGATGTAGGATAGATGTGCAGAAGTTTGCCTTTAGCCAGCGGGTAGTTCGTTGGTGGAACAGACTTCCATCCCGTGTTGTGGAAGTTGATAGCCTAAATAAATTTAAAGCTCAGCCGGACAGGTATTTCGAATGAACGGTGAAGTTTTTGTTGTTTTTTTTTTTGACTGATGCTGCATAAGCTTGCTTTCTTGCATCATATGCCTCTACTAATGCTAATAAATGCTACTGAACAGCTTCCTTGGGTATCAGCATTAAGCACAGCATTGCACTGCAGATAATATACTGATGTTATAATAGGAAATACACAAATATACAAAAAAGCATATGATCTAACATAAAACTAAAAAATGCAAACAGTTGGGTGCAACTGTAGACACAAATACTTCCAATATAATTGGAAGACCAATATAGACTGCTACACAAATTGGAGCAGTGTGACACTGGAGGCAAATTGCTGCTATGGATAAAGGGGTGGTTGAGGGGGAGAAGACAGAGAGTGGTAATCAATGGACACTGCTCATCGTGGACTAATGTTATTAGTGGAGTCCCTCAGGGCTCAGTGTTGGGTCCATTATTGTTTTCTGTATTTATAAATGATATTGATGATGGTATATCAAGCTTAATGTCCAAGTTTGCAGATGATACAAAGGTTGGCAGGGTTGTCAAGGAAACTACTGACACTATGCTGCAGCAACAGAATCTGGAAAGGTTGAGCAGATGGGCTGAGAGGTGGCAAATGAAGTTTAACATTGACAAATGTAAAGTACTACATATGGGAAACAGCAACCCCAGAGCAGCGTATCAACTCTGTGGTACTATACTGACAGTGGTAGAGAATGCAAAGGACCTGGGGTTAATTGTGCAGGCAGATATGAAGTTCTCTGAGCAGTGCAGACGGGCTGCAAGAGTAGCTCATGGTGTCTTGTCAATGATATACAGGAATTTTTCTAGCAGGGATAAAGAGGTGATTATTCCCTTGTATAAGGCAATGGTCAAGCCACACATTGAGTACTGTATACAGGTCTGGAGGCCTCATTTTAAGAAGGATGTAGAGCTGCTGGAATGAGTACAGAGAAGGGCAACAAGATTAATGAATGGAACAAAGAGTTGCTCTTACGAAGAAAGTCTTAAGTTTTGCAAATTACAGTGTCTGGAGACTAGGCACCGGCGATGTGATCTGATAGAGGTGCATAAAGCCTTGAATGGTTTGGCAATGCTCAATGCTGATGGGATTCTTCCTCTTGCTCAGAATAATCACCTGAGAGGGCATAAATTCAAATTGAGGAAAGACAGATGTAGGATAGATGTGCAGAAGTTTGCCTTTAGCCAGCGGGTAGTTCGTTGGTGGAACAGACTTCCATCCCGTGTTGTGGAAGTTGATAGCCTAAATAAATTTAAAGCTCAGCCGGACAGGTATTTCGAATGAACGGTGAAGTTTTTGTTGTTTTTTTTTTTGACTGATGCTGCATAAGCTTGCTTTCTTGCATCATATGCCTCTACTAATGCTAATAAATGCTACTGAACAGCTTCCTTGGGTATCAGCATTAAGCACAGCATTGCACTGCAGATAATATACTGATGTTATAATAGGAAATACACAAATATACAAAAAAGCATATGATCTAACATAAAACTAAAAAATGCAAACAGTTGGGTGCAACTGTAGACACAAATACTTCCAATATAATTGGAAGACCAATATAGACTGCTACACAAATTGGAGCAGTGTGACACTGGAGGCAAATTGCTGCTATGGATAAAGGGGTGGTTGAGGGGGAGAAGACAGAGAGTGGTAATCAATGGACACTGCTCATCGTGGACTAATGTTATTAGTGGAGTCCCTCAGGGCTCAGTGTTGGGTCCATTATTGTTTTCTGTATTTATAAATGATATTGATGATGGTATATCAAGCTTAATGTCCAAGTTTGCAGATGATACAAAGGTTGGCAGGGTTGTCAAGGAAACTACTGACACTATGCTGCTGCAACAGGATCTGGAAAGGTTGAGCAGATGGGCTGAGAGGTGGCAAATGAAGTTTAACACTGACAAATGTAAAGTACTACACATGGGAAACAGCAACCCCAGAGCAACGTATCAACTCTGTGGTACTACACTGACAGTGGTAGAGAATGAAAGGGACTTGGGAGTGGTTGTGCAGGCAGATATGAGGTTCTCTGAGCAGTGCAGACGGGCTGCAAGAGTAGCTCATGGAGTATTGTTAATGATATACAGGAATTTTTCTAGCAGGGATAAGGAGGTGATTATTCCATTGTATAAGGCAATGGTCAGGCCACACCTAGAGTACTGTATACAGGTCTGGAGGCCTCATTTCAAGAAGGATGTAGAGCTGCTGGAACGAGTACAGAGAAGGGCAACAAGATTAGTGAATGGAACAAAGGGGTGCTCTTACGAAGAAAGGCTTAAGTTTTGCAAATTACAGTGTCTGGAGACTAGGCACCAGCGAGGTGATCTGATAGAGGTGTATAAAGCCTTGAATGGTTTAAGCATGCTCAATGCTGATGGGATTCTTCCTCTAGCTCAGAAAAATCACCTGAGAGGGCATAAATTCAAATTGAGGAAAGACAGATGTAGGATAGACGTGCGGAAATTTGCCTTTAGCCAGCGGGTGGTTGGTTGGTGGAACAGACTTCCATCCCTTGTGGTGGAGGTTGATAGCCTAAATAAGTTTAAGGCTCAGCTGGACAGGTATTTTGAACGAACAGAGGGGTGAAGTGGAAGTGGGGTTTTTTTTTTTTTTTTTTTTTGGCTGATGCTGCATAAGCTTGCTTTCTTGCATCAAATGCCTCTACTAATGCTAATGCTAATCACATGCCTGTAACAGGGATCAATATACTTTGTATACCACACCAAACTGAAATAGCAATCTTGCTCGTGGCTAAGATCCTAAGAATTATGTATTCTTAAACCAACATAATTCCTTGGCTTGGAATTATGTACCCTTAGTCCAACATAATTCCTTGATTTGAAACTGTACCCTAGTGGAATTGGGGGGGAACAACCGGAGCTGCATTACAATTACACAAGAAAGTTTATTTCATCTGTGTCCTTTATCTCACCCCTTTTAAAGGCTATTCTAAAATGGTTCAGTCTGAGCCTCAACACTTTTTCTTCTAAATGACCAAGGTTCCCTTTATGCTAAACCTGCTATGTTTAACCCATCTGATTTTTACCCTCTGTAACTGTGGCAGCATGTTCTTTTCACCTATACATATTACTTGGATCTTCGCCAGCCTGTTGTGTCTTTCTGTTGTGTGTCAACCATTTTCTCCAGGCAATGATTCATCTTTCTTGGACTCCAAAAAAAATTTAATCTTCTGCAAATATTTGCACCTAAAGCCATTGCCAGACATGGACATCAGTAGTGCTTCAATTCCAGAAACTACCCCAATTCTGGCTCTAACTCCAGTGCAGACCATCACCGACATCACCATTTCGTGATACCACCACCATCATCATGACCATTCATCACTTTAGCTCAAGTACCATTTCCATCACCACCACCTTTGACTTGGACAGTTGCTAATCTTACTTGTACGACGCCGAATGATACCACTGTGTTTTCCTGACTTCTATCTCCTGCTGGCAAGATAATTTTCTCACACAGGTTATCCTGTGTGTAATCTTTATCTCACCCCGTTTAATTCTGTCTTTTCCTTTTTTTTTCATCTATTGAGCATTTACTTGTTTATTTTCTATTCTTTCTTCTTCTACTGTTTATTCTTTCCTCTGTTTCTCATTACTGGCACCAGCCTTGGACTAGTGTAGGATTTTTATTTTTTTCTCCATTTTTTAAGCTTTCATTTTTATTTTATTAACTTTATCTTTATTTCTTTCTCCATTTTTTAAGCTTCCATTTTTATTTTATTTTCTTAATTTTATCTTTATTTTTTCTAATTTTTTATTTTTATTTAATTTAATTTCATTTTATCTATTTATTTTTAATTTAAATTGCTTAAGCAATTTAATTTCATTTTATCTATAATAAATAGATAATTTAATAATTTTTAATTTAAAAATAGATAAATAAATAATTTTTAATTTAAATTGCTTAAGCAATTTAATTTCTTTTTTAACTTTTTAATTACTTTTATTTTTATAATTTTTATTACTTTATTTTATTTGCTCATATTTTGAATGGTTGTGGCGTTCAGTATGTGACACTAGAGGTTTGCTGTGATTCGCGCTCAGTTGTGGCCCACTTCCTCGTGGAATATACAGGTATCAGGACTAACCTGCCTGGTGCTTGATGCTCCTGGTAGCAAAGCGGCCAGAAACAACTAAACAACATAGCACATACAATACATTATAATGCAATGGTTCCTGTCCTCTATGATGATACCGAAACTGCATTTCTGCAGAGTTTCGGTATCATCACAGTGTATCACGGTAGATTTGAACTAGCATATGGGAGCCACCTTACATAATCGACTATATAAAGTCTACATTATAATTAACACTATGTACCCTTAGTACAACATAGGAACTTACTTGACAAGTACTTGGCATTGCTGAGAAAAAAGTTGCAAATTAGAGTTAAATTTGAAAGTGTCTGTAATTCTCCTCAGACACAAAAGGAGGAAATACACTGCTCAACAAAATTAACAAAACACTTATAAAACATGGCGTAACTCATGCAGCTTGCAATGAAGAAGGCCAAAATTTGGTATAGAGACAGCAAAAAACTTTGAACCGGTATTAAGGGTTATAAAAGAGTTATCAAAAAAGGTCACATTACAGAATTCGGTACAAGATGCTCAAAAATATGGTCACATAATATCAGTATGGCGTATGATCCCTTTGAACGGACAAACAGGCCTGATAGCTGTGAACCATGCTCAATATAAGGGTGTCTATAAGATTCTCTGTCAACAAATCCCATTCTTTCATCAGCATTGACCTCAAGCTCACAGAGCGAACGAGTTGGCTGTTGGCGTGCAATGCGACACCCAAGGGTGTCCCACACATTTTCCATTGGATTGTGTTAGCCACTCGTTGGATTCCTCTACCACCTCAGAACTATGTGCAATGGAGATTTCATTCATGAAAAAAAAATCTGGGCCAACCGCACCTCTGAAAAGTCACACATAGGGTTCGAGGTACCACTGCGCAGTTACAGTACCCTATCAAAAACATGGAGGGGTACTGCCAATGATCATTATTCCACTGCACACGAGAACATCACTTTCACCGTAAGTATTCCTTTCTCTGATTGGAGGGATGTTACTGCATTCCTCATAGTCTCCAGATGAAATATCTAGAAACAATAATAATAATAAAATGTCACTTTACAGTCATTGAAGATTTGGTATTTCATGAGCACAACCCACATACTGCTTTCTCCAGCATTCTTGCTATTTTAATGTTGTACTGTTGCAATGTTAATACTCAATAATTATTTTGCATTGATATTTATAAATGAAAAACCTTTTGTGGCAATGGGAAATTATGGGGGCGAAGTTGAAAAATATGTAATTAATGATATAAGGCTCCTGGAGTTGATGGAATATATCCTATAATCTTAAGGGAGGCAGCAAGTGAGTGCATTGAACCATTGAGGCTAATTATACGAGCATCACTAGACTCCGGGGAGATTCCCTTGGATTGGAAAAGTGCCAATGTATCTCCCATACATAAGGGTGGCTCTAAAAGTGAAGTGGGAAATTATCAACCTGTCAGTCTGACTTCAGTGGCAGGGAAAATCATGGAGGCAATGATCAAGGGTGGAATTCAGGATCATTTGGATCGAATTGAAATTCTCAAGGATACTCACATGGTTTTGTAAAGGGAAAATCATGTTTAACAAATCTGGTTTGCTATTTTGAAAGGGTCACTCACAAGCTGGATTTAGATTTCATTTAGAAATCTAAATCCAGTTTATTTAGATTTCAGCAAAGCTTTTGACTCAGTCCCACATGAGCAGTTGCTTTATAAGATGGAACAGGTTGGAATCACTGGGAAAATCCTTAAATGGATAGCAGGATGGCTTCCGGGCAGGAGACAGAGGGTTGTAATAAATGGCTATTCCTCAGATTGGGTTGATGTAAGAAGTGGGGTTCCCCCAAGGATCAGTATTAGGACCACTGTTGTTTTTAATTTTCGTAAACGACATCGATGAAGGGATAGAGGGCATGATGTCTAAATTTGCAGATGTTAAAATTAGTGGAGTAGTTAATGATCACTGTTAAGCTGAGCTTCTTCAGAGAGACCTAGATAGACTTCAGGAATGGTCAGAAAAATGGCAGCTATGCTTTAATCCAACAAAGTGTAAGGTATTACACCTGGGCAACAGTAACCCCAAAATAACTTATTCACTTGGTGGAGTTCAACTAAACCCAGTACTGGAGGAAACGGACTTGGGTGTTACGATACAGTTAGACATGAAATTCTCTGAGCATTGTAACAGGTTGCAAGGAAGGCCCATGGTGTCCTATCGAACTTTTTCAAGTAGAGATAGGGATGTGATAATCCCATTATATAAGGCTTTTGTTAGACCACACTTGGAATACTGTGTTCAAGTATGGAGACCGCACCTAAAGAAAGCCATCGAGCTTCTTGAAAGGGTGCAAAGACGGGTAACTCGCCTGGTGAGATCGGCAAAAGGGCATCCTTATGAAGAAAGACTTCGAATATGTGGGTTGCAGAGTTTGGAAACTAGACGCCTTAGAGGAGATTTGATTGAGGTGTTTAAGGCTCTGAGAGGCATCAGTAAAATGAATGAGAATGAAATTTTCAAGATTATAAATGATGTAATGTTTAGATTGGACTGCAGGAAGCATTATAAATTACTGGAATAAGTTGCCTGCATGGGTGATAGAGGCTGACAGTTTAGGGAAATTCAAAGGTCATCTGGATAGTACCTTCAGGTCAGGGAAGCGCATAGGATGATAGGTTTAATTTCCTTTTCTTTTATTAATTATTATTATTTATTTAATCATTGTTTTATTCCTTTTTTTTTTTTTTTTTTTTTTTGGCTGGTGCAGCACAAGCCATAGGCTTTCCTGCACCATGCGGTCATTACTAATACTTGCTAGATTCACAGCTGCCAAACACATTAGAAAAAACTCATTGAACTGGGTTGATAATTGCAGCAAACTGTTTTAGGATACTCTTTCAATAACATTTTAATTGAGCTTCATAATCAGGTGAATAAACACACAAACAGACACTGTACATTAAGAACAGAAATTTTTAATCTGCCTTAGCATGCCTAACTGAAAAAGCCACAGACTTTTCAAATGCTCCCAGTATACACTAAATATCTATTCAATTTCATCAACAATCGGGATCATCAACAGTTAAAACACTCAATAACTAGTGGACCAATGAAATTCATCCTGTTCCTTCTAGTGTTTATATAAGTAGTCTTTGCTGCATTTCTTTGCTACATCTTGTAATCTACCTTAGCTTGCTATGCGACTTAACTGCAGACTAATTTATACTTACTGTAAGCTTTCACTTTGCCTAATAATTTATATGCATCCCATGCATTTTAATTCTCTGGCATGCGTCTTCCATTCATCCAACATTCATTAAGTGAGGGCTTTGAACAGTATTTATTTTAAAGCATAGTATATATTTAATTTCAATTTTTTATTAAAATTTAAAAAGTATATATGATCAGTTTTGCAACTGATTAAGAAAAGATGAAATATTGGTATTGTTTTAAGCCAGGGTTCCCTAAACTTTTAGAAGTGGGCCACATATGAATGTTTGGAATATTTGGCAGGCTGGAGAAAATTCCTAATTACTAAAAACTACATTAGATTAAAGTTATGTAGAGAAACAAATTTTATACCTACTTATATTTACTGATACAAAGATAAATCTATGGATATGTAATATAAAATACACCAGTTTGTTTATATCAAATTTTAATTATTACTTATTTATTGTTTGTTGTTATTTTGGTTTTTAGGAGCATTAGCAACTAAGGCCATATTGCTCCGGGAATATGCGGTGGTCATTCCCTGACCTTTTTGCATCCTTTGTATTTGGTGGTGATGGGCTCGAACTCCGGTCTAATCAAGAAGTGTGTGCTACGCACTGCTGCTCCTTATCACCTGGCTATGGATCATCAACAGTTAAGACATTTAACTTATTTATTTATTGTACTAATCACAAAAATACAGTTAGCAACACAACAAAATTATAATTATTGCGATAAATGTGGGTGCAGAGTGCGACTAAGTTTGAGTTTTAAAGTACTAGCTCCAATTCTTAAAAATTCATGTAAATGGGGGTCAGTTAGATGTGATCGTATTTTTTATATTACATATTTCATTTTTGAAAATGTCTGCTCACGTATACATGTATTTCAGAAAAGTAACCTTTCTTGTAAAATTTTTAATTTTTGACTCAATTTTTAATAATATGACTCAAATAACATTGAATAAAATTGAATTAAATTTTCATTTTTAAATGTAAAAATTTCATTTTTACAATGCATTGTTAGATTGAATATCTACCAACTCTAATTGTAAATTCTAATCAACATCATTGACAGGTACATCATAGAGATTTTGAAAAAGTTCAAACACCTTTGAATTATTTTTAAAATCAGAAAATCTATCTGCAAACTTTTCCTGCAACAAACTGTTTTGAACAAAATTTTTAGTATAAAAATTACAACCAGGCATATTTTAGATAAATTATTGCAACATGGAAAATGTGAAAAATTATTCCGAAGTAGTTGACTTTTAAATAACTCCAGTTTTGTTTAAAATGATTTCACATTATAATACGATTCACTGAGAAGTTTATTTCGTCCTTGTAATATCAAGAAAATTCAGATGTTCCACATATATCTATTAAAAAGGCAAGGCTCCACCAATCCGAAATCTGACAGTTCCAGAACAGGTTTCAGTTTTTCGTTCATAAATAGAACTATTTCGATCCTAAGTTCAAAAAATAGCTTCAACATGTTACCACAACTCAATCATCGTACTCAGTGTGGTACAACAAATCACTGTATTCAGCCTCAATTGTTTCAAGAAAAATTTTGAATTGCCGATGATTCAGAGCAGTCTTGCAAATAAAATTTACTGTTGATATTAACAGTTCACATCACTGAATCTATGCATAAAAATTTTCTACAAAAAAGACTGGTGGTGAATATACAATGAAATTGCATTGATTTTTTAATATTTTTACTCTCAAGATATTTATGAACCTGATCCAAGAATCCAATTTTAGTATTGACCATATTTTTAGCACCTTCCATCGTAACCGCTGATAGTAAATCCCAATTCAATTTGAGGCCATCAATTGCTTCTGACACTCAAATATATATTCACTTTAAAAAGGCCTCAGAATCCAGTATTCATGATTTTCACTTGAATCTTTTTTCACATATTTTTAATGCAACTAGCTCTTCAGTTACTTCAAAACTTTGATTTACAGTAATTGAGCTGTATGGCTTGTATCTTCACTCTCATCAATTGCTATTTAAAAATATGTGTGAAATAATAAAAATAATAAAAAATCATTTACAAACTCTGTCTACAAGTTGATTTTGTACATTGGGTCCTAAATCTTAAATTCTTTTCATTGCAGTCGAAGATAAATTTACATATGCAAAATTATTTACTTTCTCAGGACATACTTCTGCAATTGCCAAATAAATTTGTTTTACAAATTCTCCATCTGTAAATGATTTGGGAGGTTCGAAAACTAGCTTTAACTGCAGATAAATTTTGATGAGTAAAAGTTCTAATCTTCTATTGTTCACTTTGAAAAGTTTGGGTTAGTTCTTGGAGTTTTTTCTGCCGCAAAGCTCCTTGAAATTTATTGCAATTTGAGGCATGTTTTGTGGTGTAGGTGACATTTCACATTATATTCCTTGAACACCAATAAGGCTTTATTGTAAATGAGACAAGTGCAAGTATCATTAATCAGTGCAAAAAAGTAATTAATTGGCCACAGCTCATTAAAAACACGACACTCAGCATCAACTTTTATTTTTCCCAACATCACAACTTCGACACGATTTTGATGGGATCGCTGAAATAAAAAATAATAAAAATGCTCATAAATATTGAAGCAAGCACGCATTGACGTGTCTTAATTTTATGAAAGATTTTAACAAATTTATTTACAAATTTGAAATAAATTTTAAGATTTAATACAAAAAAATTTATTTTTTAGCAAAGTTGATTTTTAGCAAATCGTTACCACAGCTTTTTGTATAACAGGGAATGTGATTTTAATTACTACCCAAATGTTTGTTTTGTTTGGTTTGGTTTTTAGGAGCATTAGCAGCTAAGGCCATATTGTTCCGGGAAATGCGGTGGTCATTCCCTGACCTTTCCGCATCCTCCGTATTTAGTGGTGACAGGCTCGAACCCCGGTCTAATCAAGAAGCGTGTGCTATGCACTGCTGCTCCTTCCCACCTGGCTACGGAGGCGCTTTACCCAAATGTAACATCAGATAAAAAGTAGACAGGTAGGTACCTACTTACCTGATCGCCTGTACAGTTGCTGGAATTTTATTGTGATGTAATTACAATAAAATTAGATTAAAAATAAACATTAATTTTTATGATCTAATTGAAATATCCGCAGGTTGGGGAAAATTCTTTCACAGGCCAGTTCCAGCCCGCGGGCAATAGTTTGAGGACCCCTTGTTTAAGCAGAAATCAAAATCCCAAATGATTTTCCACACGGTTTAATAATATATTTTCATGTGAAGTTTTTTTTTTTTTTTTTACAATTTTTTTTGGGAAGAAGTACCTCCAGCAAATCAGCTTAACAGAGCTAATATAATTATCATTGAGAACACAATAAAATACCTTTTTTAGCACTTCCCACAGATTTCTCAGGCTTAGTCGGCATTTTCTTCCCACCAGGAAAGTACTTTTCAAATCCTCGAGGAGGTTTTTCACAAAGGGTCTTCCACTGATGTGAAAACAGAGAAAACTGAAAGTTGCATTTTAAGTTCCCCAGAATTTCTTGACAATCTTGAACCTAAAATGAATTCAGAAGTTATTCTTCTAAATATTATAAAGTCCTATAAAACTATATCACTGATCATATTACATTATCTAATGGCCTTTTACTAGGAACACTCAATTTTGATAGAAATCATTAAAAAATATATAGAGATGTGTGATTTTTAAACCAATTTTATATGAGACCCTTAAACCAACCAGATCGGATAATCAATAAGTCCGAAATTGATTGATGCGATAAGACAAAATGTTCTACTCTAATACACTAAGGACATTGCTCAGGTTAATAAAATCCCCACTTGCTCATCAGGGACACCATACAGTATTAAATATGCTAACAGAACTACCATCAAGATTGGTAACATCAACATTTCACCCCAGGGACTCACATCTCGTGAGTATGGGCTTGGCACACACCCAGGGTCCTGAGCTGGATATCATCATTCTTCTCTCTCTCTCTCAGGGTAATTTGGGAATTTTTTTTCGGCTGGTGCAGCATAAGCCTTAGGCTTCCTTGCACCATATGGTTAATAATAACACAATATGGGTACATGATTTTTACCTCCAGCAAATCAATGGTTGTTTCTGGTCAAGTTTTATGTATAGAATTTAAAATCAATCAATAAAATATTCTAACACGTCTCAGTTTTATGATGGAGATAGATAACTGGATTCTGTACAAAGATATTACTGTTTGAAATACAATTTTTAAACTTATTAACTTTTGGTTTGTTTTGTTTATTGGGCTAAAAGTTAAGCAAGTACATCATTACTGTTCTTGCAATATAGGATATTTTGATTTTGATGCACTTTTCCAGACAAGTCAGTATTTTGATTAATTTCATTACACCATTCAACTGTTCAACACAGTGTATGATAAACTACACTACAAGAATTCACCTTCTGTTCAGATTTACCAATTCCTTTTACTGTTTTTAGATTAATGCATTGTTAAAATGGAGAAGACAACACAGAATTTGCATCAATCACCCAGACAACTTCTACTATGTTTGTGGACACTTAACCCCAAAAACTCAGTGGAAGAAAATATACAATGTACTTCGTATTCATAATGTAATGCATATTCATTGTACTTCGGGCTGCAAGGTCCAAGAAAAAAAAATGGGCTCCACATATCTGTTGTATTACTTGTACAACGAACTTAAGGCTGTGGTTATATGGCAAGCTGAGAGCATTACCTTTTGCCATCCTATGGTGTGGCACGAGCCCTAGAATCATTTTGACGACTGCTAGTTCTGCACGACAAAAATAAAAGGTACTTCCAAAAAGAGTAAGCACTGCATCAGATATCCAAATATCCCAACAGCAATTAGGCTAGTGCCACACAGTAAAGAACTGCCAGTACCTGTGCCACCAAAATCTTGGAGTACTGGAAGTAGTGATGAAGGTACAGAAGAAATTGTTTTACCAGATGTTGCAGAACCATGTACTGCACATGATTTCACATGAGTCAGAAAAAGAAAAGGCTTCACACTACGTTGAACAAGAACAATTAAGTGACTTCATCAGAGTCTTGGGCTTACCCAAAGAGAAGGCTGAATTATTCGGATGCACACTACAACAGTGGAACTTACTCACCAAATGTACAAACATTACAATATACTGTAAGCGAAATGAAGAGTTTTCAAGATATTTGCAATGGTAAACAACACATGGGTCCGCAAAGACACCGTTGGTCTTATGCATGAACTGAACATTGATCACAATACCTCTGAATGGTGCTTGTTCATTGATGTTTGAAAGCAGTATTGCTTTATAATGGTAATACTTTACCATCAATTCCTCTTGTTCATGCTCTTGGCCTGAAAAAAAAAAAAAAACACTTACGATAGTATGTTCCAGATTCTTGCTGCCATACGTTACAATGCCTACGGTTGGAATATTTGTGGTGATCTCAGCGTGACTGGACTGCTTGTTGGGTTTCAAGGTGGTTTCACTAAATACTGTTGTTTCCTGTGTTTGACTGTTGCATGACTATCCCGCAAACACTGTCTTATAACAGTGGGACAAGAGAGATGAATATATTCCTGGCAAAAACAATGTAAAATATGTTCCACTGGTTGATCCACAAAAGGTTTTTCTTCCCCCTTTACACATCAAGCTTGGACTGATTAAGAATGTTACTAAGGCACTGGATAAAGAAAGCAGACGATTCGCATATTTACTGAAAATGTTTCTAAATTTATCTCGTGCAAAGCTAAAGGAAGGAATTTTCATAGGTCCTCAAATAAGAAAGCTCCTAAAAGATGAATTTCAAAGAAACCTGAATGATATTGAACTGGTTGCATGGAGATCTTTCAAGGCTGTGGTACACTGATTCCTCAGAAAGAGAAAAGAACTATGAGCAACTGGTGACAAACTTGCTGAAATGTTACAAGAACACAAGGTGCCAAATGTCATTGAAAATGTATTTCCTTCATTCCCATCTGGATTTCTTTCCTGAAAACTTAGCAAATGTCAGTGATTAATAAGGAGAGCATTTCCACCAGGACGTATCTGCAATGGAAAAACAATACCAAGGTCACTGGGACTCTGCCATGATGGGAGATTACTGTTGGTTCCTTAAACGGGAAAACAATCTGGAGTGTAAAAGGGAATCATTGAGTGGGGAACATGTCTAAGTAACATATATTGTGTGTAATAATTACAACCATGTATGCTGATATTGTATAAAAACAAGGTATTTAAAAAATACTTATCTTTTGATGTAGACGTGACAGAAGTAAAAGATTAATATTTTCATAATCAGGACATTAATTTTGTTCAGAATAAACAACTTTCGTTCCAGAGGTATGACGAAAAAAAAAATTATCGGGTAGTGCAATTAGAAGTTTAAAAAAAAAACAAATAAAGTAAAAATAACAAAATTTGGTGAGTGTTAGTTGTAACAAATGATGCAAGAGAAATTATACGGTGACAGGAAAAAAAAAAAAAAAAAAACAACTTCTCAAATTCTTCCATAAAATTATTCAAACTACTTACTTCCATAACACATGGAAGTTTGTTCCAAAAATCAGCTATCCTTTAGCTGAATGAAAATTTCCTCAATTTCAATTTGATGTTGTTGTTTTCATCCGTTCAGTTGCAGCCAACTTTCAGAGACTTTGTGGGCAAGCTAC
Organism: Mastigoproctus giganteus; assembly: GCF_048544385.1. Classification (NCBI taxonomy): domain Eukaryota; kingdom Metazoa; phylum Arthropoda; class Arachnida; order Uropygi; family Thelyphonidae; genus Mastigoproctus; species Mastigoproctus giganteus. The sequence continues at coordinate 65,045,348 of NC_143584.1, read as the reverse complement.
CTCCATGCTATCCGATCTTCAACAGCTTCTTTCATGCTTGTGCTAGTATCGCTCTTGATGGTGTTGTGCCAGCATGTTCTTTGCCGACCTCTTCACCTTATTACACTGACGTTTGCTACCATTATCGATTTTTCCAATGAACTGAATCGTATTCCGAAATACATCAATCATAGCTTGGCAATCTTGCTTGGCTTCCAGTGATGTTTCTGGCTTGATGCATTAGCATTGGCATATGATGCAAGAAAGCAAGCTTATGCAGCATCAGCCAAAAAAAAAAAAAAAAAAAAAAAACAATCCAAAACCTCTCTGTTCATAACTTTGACTGTCCATGGTATGCAAAGAAGCTTTCTCCAGCACCAGAGTTCAAAAACTGCAATTTTTCTTAAGTCTGCTTTTTTCATTGTGCAGCTTTCACACCCATAAGTCGTTGCGGGAGACACTATAGCATTAACCATTCTGATCTTCATTTTAAAGCTGACATCTTTGTCTTTCCAGATCTCTTCCATGCTCATTATTGCACTGCATTTAAGTGAAATTCTTTTAATTTCAGGGCCAGATTCTCCACCATGGTCAATCTTAGATCCAAGAAAGCTGAAATCCCAGACAGATTTGACCTCTTCATTGTTAATTTTAACTTCTGTCCCAGTTGTTATAATTTTTGTTTTCTTGACATTAAACTGCAGCCTTGCATTTTTGCTCTCATCTTATTGTTATTATTAGTCAATACGGTGCAAGGAAGCCTGAGGTTTATGCTGTACCATCCAAAAAATTGAGTTACCCTGAGAGAGAGAGAGAGAGAGAGAGAGAGAGAGAGAGAGAGAGAGAGAGAGAGAGAGAGAGAGAGAGAGAGAGAGAGAGAGAGAGAACCAAAAGTAGAAGGGAATCACTAAGAAAAAAAAAGAATGATATCCAGCTCAGTACCCTGGGTGTGCCGAGCCCTTACTTACCAGATGTGAACCCCTGGGGTGAAATGTTTTAACCATTAAAATCAATTTTATTAGAACTTCCTCATTTTTTGCAAGCAGAGTTGTATCATCTGCATATCTTAAAATATTGATGTTTCTGCCACCAACACTCCAATTTCTAACTCATCCAAATACAGTAAACCCCCGCTATTCACGGCGTTGTTCCTGAGAAATACCGCAAATACCGAAAATGCAAATACTGAGTTATGGCTCCCATAGTAATAAAGGGGTTCCGTTCCAAAATATGAAATATATAAGAAAAACTACACTAAAATTTTGTCTATGTATGTATGCACTATATGTACCTTCATAATACGACTATGTACATAGACAGTACATAGTGAAATGCAAGCATATGGCATCGAAATGAAAATAAGAAACAATTTAATATTAAATGTAATATTTATTAGAAATTTCAAACAAATCTTTCAAACTAGCACCTTTGCTATCTAAAAAACTTATCCCGCCAGTGCTATCGCCAGTTTCGCTAAAGTGTTGATAAAGGAGTTTTGCCTTTTCACAAACGATGAGTGAACTTAACGGAATTTTATTTTGACTTCTATCCACAGATTTAAAGCTTTTTCTAATTTAACATCACAAATTAAAGAGCAAATTTTTGAAGCAATTAGCGCGATTTCACGGACACTACGGCAGATTTTTTCTTCCAATTTCTTGATTGATTGTACCGTTGACTCATTGATTTTATAATGTTTTGCCACTGAGGAGACATTTTCACCATTAGAAATTTTATCAAATAACTCAATTTTATTCGCTAATGTCATCACCTTCTTTGATCTTTTCACATTTCCCTTGTTATTCGTAGCAATATTTTTGTACGGGTTAGAAAGAACTTGTCCACAATAAAGTCACTTTCTTCCGTTAACACACTCTAAAAAGTCTGTTTTACACTGCAAAACAGTAGATTTATCACTTTTGTAAGCATACCAATTTATAAATTGATAAATTTATTCAATTTATAAGCATATAAATTAAAAGCAAACGACGAAACCTTCCATGACAAGTGCATAACACATACTGAATAAGGATTAACGAGAAACATCCACGCTCGTGATTTTGTTACCCCTCTCCCCCCACCCACTGAGTGCTGTTTTGACCGGGAAAGATAATTTTAGCCACGCCCATGTTTTTTTTATGGTGGAAAATGTGCACGGCGCTTTAAAATTCACATTTTTTTAGGTTTCATTTTACATTAAATCAGCGACCGCAAATAGCAGGGGTACAATTTTCTCATAACTGATTCAGCATACAAATTAAATAGAAATGGGGATAAGATACAGCCCTGTCGCACACCTTTTATGATTTCAAATCAGTCTGCATCTCCAAATGTTGTTTAACAGTTGCTTCTTGATTGGTATACAATGATCTTATTAGCTCAACCCAATGTGCCAGTACCCCCAGTTCTATCATAGAATTCTACAAGTTTTCGTGTTCAACACAATCAAATGCTTTGGTATAGTCGATGAAGCACATGTATACACTTTCTGAAATTCGTGGAATTTTTCTGTGATCCAACGGATGTTTGCGATGTGATCACAAATACCTCTTCCTTTGTGGAAACCAAGCTTGAACATCAGGCAGTTCTGCTTCTATGATTCTATACAATCATGCTTGAATGATTTTCAATTGAATTTTGCTTTTGTGTAATATCAAGGCCATTGCATGGTAGTTTGAGCAATTTCAGGTGCCTCCCTTCTTCGGGATTGGAATAAACACTGATCACTTCCAGTCTTTTGCCCACAGATTGCTTTTCCAAATCTCATGGCACAAAGCTGTGATAACAGTAATTTTCAAAAAGTGTTAACAATTCTGATGGTATTCCATCAATTCCAGGGGCTTTCTCCATGGTAGTTGTTGCAGCACCCATACTACCTCTTCCTCTAAAATATTAGGTTCTAGTTCATCCTGCCCTTCTGCTTCAATATGTTGATGTTTGTTTTTATTTGCATTCAGTTCTTCCATATATTCCTGTCATCTTTTCCTAACTCCTCATTGATCATTCAGTTCATTTACATCTTTGTCTTTTATTGAACCCTTACAAGCAGTGAAGGGTGTCCGGATCTTCTTTGTGTGAAAAGATCTCTCGTGTACCCTGTTTTGTTAATTCCTCTATTTCTTAACAATGTTCGTTCAAGTATTTTTCCTTGTCTTTTCTGGCTGCCCTTTGGAATTCTGTATTAAGCCTTCTTGACTCATTATCTCCAGCAGCTTTATCCTTTCTTCTTTTTTGAGCAATTTTGATGGTTTCTTCTGACAGCCACTAGGTTGATTTTGCATGTTTTTTTGTATGGGATGAATTGCTGTGGTGTTTCAGTGATAATGTGTCTTATTCCTTCCAAAGTACGTCTGGTTGCCTTTCCATGTAGTTAAAAGAGTCAATCTGTTTTTTCTCCTGACCGCATACAATGGTGAAATTTTATCTATGTCATATTTCCGTAGAGCAGCATTCGTTTTGAAGTTAGAGAAAAAAACAGAGCTTTCACTCGAATATTTTCATCAGCAGGCTGGATCCATTGACAAAATTTGAACAAATAGAGGCTCTTTTGAAGGAACTAAGCATACCTGGTAAGCCTTTTAAAATCAATACCAGACATCCCTCTTATTCCTCCTTCCGGATTCAGATTGATGGGCAAAATTGCCAACAATATCTTAATGCTTAAAGCGCAGAGGCCTGTTTATGCCATACTGCGGAAGACTAAAGGCTCAGAACTCATCAAACCCAAACCGCATTCTATAACAATGCATAAATGCAACAGCATAGCTACCTGACTTCTCTACTGGAGTCTCTTCTGGCCAAGATAAAGTATCCTCATCAAATTCCGGTTCACCTTACAATGGGGAGTCATTGTTGTTATTTGGTTTTTAGGGGCATTGGCAACTAAGGCCATATTGCTCTGGGAATATGAGGTGGTCATTCCCTGACCTTTCCACATCCTCCGTATTTGGTATGGGAAGTCGTACCATTCATCTACAGCGTGCCAACTAAGGACACTTCCAGTCAGGATGGAAGTTTAACCAACATCTGTTGTTAGGGTGTAGTTACAAAATATCAGGTCCATTAGGAATAAACTAGAGGATGTTGAACAGATCTTTCTCTCTCAGGCCACCGACGTTGTGCCTTGCAGAAACATGGCTTCAACAAATCAAGACACTTTTCTGTTCTACTGTTGCTGGTTACCACATGCTGTCTGCCACCAGGGAGCACTCTAGAGGCGACGAAAGCAATTATATTATTCTCGCTACGCTTACACTCCAGACACATAGCTATCGCTTCGGTTTACCGTATTTCCCCACGTATAAGCCGCATCTTTTTTTGAAAAATTTGGGGTCTAAAAACCGAGTGCGTCTTATACAGTGATTGTAGATTTTTTTTTACTTGCATTTCCCGCTTTTTCGTGCTTGTCTTTGCGCTCATTGTTTCACACTTGTTACCGGTATATTAGGTTATGTTTTGCCACGTTCTGCCCAGAAATGGCTCAGAAAAGATTTCCGTACAGTGCTGAATTCAAGTTAAAAGTGATCTAGTTTGCAAAAGTGAATGGAAATCATGCTGCTGAACGTAAGGTTGGTCCTCCTCCAACTGAGAAAACAATCAGAGACTGGCTATGGGAAGAAGAAACCCTACTGAAAACGCGACAGCAGAAGGCCATTAGAGGCAAGTCAGCAAAATGGCCTGATTTAGAGAGGGAATTGAAGATATGGATTGAGGAGCAAAGGGCAATTGGAATACCTGTGACCACAAAGATGGTTCAGCATGAGGCAAGAAGAACTGCTGATGAAAAAGAAGTTACTGATTTCAAAGGAGGACACAATTGGTGCTTCAGGTTCATGAAACAGAATGTACTAAGCATGCGTACATGCACCAGACTTGCCCAAAAGATGCCTGAAAGCTATGAGCAGAAGGTCCTTGAATTTCATCGTTTTGTCATTCAATATCGGAAGACACATCAGTTTGAGTTGGGACAGACTGCAAATATGGACAAAGTCCCAAGTAACAGAACTGTTGATAAGAAGGGGGGTGAAAACTGTAACTGTGAAGACAAGTGGACATGAAAAGAGCCATTATACAGTTGTTCTAGCTTGTTGTGCCGACGGAACCAAGCTGCCCCCTATGCTGATTTTCAAACGCAAAACAATGTCAAAAGAAGACATTCTTCAAGGAGTGATTGTCCACGTTCATGACAAGGGTTGGACGGATCAGGATGGGATGAAGATCTGGTTTGAGAAAGTTTGGAGCAGGAGACCAGGTGGGCTCTTATGCAAACCTGCCCTATTGATGCTTGATCAGTTTAGGGCACACAAAACAAAAAACACAGAAGATTGCTGCAGAGCAAAAAACAAAACTTGCCGTCATACCTGGAGGCTTGACATCCCAGCTCCAACCACTTGATGTCAGCATTAACAAACCCTTCAAGGCTGCCATGAGAGACGAATGGAACCAATGGATAAAGTCTTCTGGGGACAATTTGACACCAGCAGGAAGAGTGAAGAAACCAACTATAGGAGAAGTTTATATCTCGGTGAAAAGATCCTGGGATAATATCAAGATTGAAATTGCTGTCAAGTCATTTAAGAAGTGTGGCATTTCAAATGCCATAGATGGAACTGAGGACGAGGCAATATATGAAGACAATGGTTCGTCATCAGACACAGATGAGGACAAGCTAATGGATGGGAGTTTTGACAGTGATGAGTTGTATGAATTTTAGGATGAATAAAACGTGAGTTCAATAAATTTATATAATACATTTTTTTTCAAATTTCGGGCCCCAAAATTAAGGTGCGTCTTATACATGGGGTAATACGGTATATTCCCCCAGGACCAACAAACCAACAACTGAAATCATTGAAAATCTGAGGAACCGGCTCCTTAACCATCTTTGTCCGTCTGCACACCTTGTTTGCGGCAAATTTAACCTGCCTCCAAACTGTCATCTCTTCTTTGTCAGGCTCTGTGAGTTCTTTAAATCTATTGACATGACACGGAAAATTGAGAATTCCACCAGGGGATTGAACCCATTGGATCTAGTTTTGCTTCGACATCATGCACATCTGATGACGATCCCATCGCATTCTTCCAGTCAGATCACCAGCCTATAGTCTTGACATAGTTATTGGAGATACCTAACTTCAACATCCCTGACAAAAAAAATAGTCATGCATGTTACGGCACCAAAGTACCTTAATCCTCAACTCTGTGGGGAAGCAGCATCCTGCATTCCCTGGGATGTCCTCATTGACTGAAACTTCAGCCAGCCTAACAGTGACACCTGTGTTCAACTGGATCAAATCCATCACTGACTATGCTGCCACCAAAAGAGTAACAGTGACTCCTCACTCCAGATTGTAATGGACTCCCGACCTCAACAAACAGCTTTAAAGAAAAACAATTGCTACACGAGAAATGGAAGCTTTCAAATAACAGTCAGGACAGAATTGCCTTTTCCCATGCCAGGGCCCACTTTAATCAGAAAAAAAAAAAAAAAAACAGCAATCCAAGAAAACTTAGACCACACTGTGAGAAAAGGAAAGCCATTCTATGCTGCTCCACATTGCGAAGCCAGTCAAAATGCTTGACTTTCAAGAATAGCTCAAACACATTGTCAGGTTCTCAAATACAACAGCAGTCCCATCTACAACTCTCCAGCATGACTACGAACACCCTTAAGGTGTCCAAGCAATTATGCAGATCACGAGGCAGCAGCCCACACAAGCCATCAATTCCCTTCACCCAACAGCCACTGCTCAGAAGGATGGAATTCCGAAATTTATGATCAAATCTTTGAGTACTTTCATCTTAGATCCTCTTCACTTGATCTACAACAGATGCCTTGCTGATCATTACTTCCCACCACAATGGAATAAATACAGAGTGCATCCCATCCCTAAAAACCAATTTGCCACTCACGTCAGACACTTTAGACCCATCTCCATTTCCTACAGTCTGCTAAACTCTCTCAAAGAGGCCTTGCTACACACGATCACTTTCCAAATCCTCCGGATGAAACCACCTGACATCCACTATGCCATCCCAGGAAATTAATTAACCAATTTGGTGGCTACCACTGAAAGCATCTGCTCGGCATTCGAACAAAGAGCTGAGCTCGCAACTACATATCTCGACATAAGTGCAGCCTTTGATGCTAGGTCAATCCCTACCCTGCTCCTCTTACTTGAAGAAAAATTTCATATTCAAGGTGATATGATATGCTTTCTCGTATCTCTGCTTTGTCGCAACACTTATTCTCCATCAGGAACGACACACGCTATACTGTGACGTTGCTTGCTGGAGTTTCGCGAGGGGGAGTTCTATTTTTTTTTTTTTTTTTTTTTTTTTTTTTATGAAAACCCCAAACACAAGGTATTAGAACCTATAGTACTTAGTACCAAGCTTGGGTTGGAGGTTGACAGGATGAAAGAAGATATATGTTGACATTAGACTAACTTCTGTAGACTAATTTTCAGGAAATACATATGAAGGAAGGTTGTTCCAAAAAATGGCAGTTGAATGAATAAATGAGGAAGATGAAAAGTTGGTTCTGTGAGGTGAGGTTGAAGTTGGATAGTAAATGGATGTTGGCATGTGTTCAGACTGTTTTGAAAGAGAGAGTGGGAATTATAGAAGCCAATTCAGAAGAATGGTGCCCATGGAAGTATCTGTAGAAAAGGCATGCAGCAAAAAGAGTACGTCTATGAGACAGTGAGTGGAGAGACTTTGTTAGAGAGCAGTCATTAATTAACCTAACTGTCTTATTCTGAATGGAATCTAGAAGTATGGGGGGGGGGAATGCCGGATGTTTGCTCTAGAGACTAAACATGGGCTTCACCACTTCAAGCCTCCAATAAGCAAGGTGGTGGTATTTCACCGGTTGATGAAAGTCATCCATTCTTTTTCCACATAAAGTAGCACCGAAATTTAATCGTAATTATCTAGTATGTACTTGAGAAATGTACTTCATAGCCATTTCCGCTGCAAAGACACTTTGCCCCAAAGTCTTATAGGCGATTAAACAGGTTGCAGTAAAATATGTTTTGTTTTGATAAAGACCGAGCTCTCTTTAGTACTAATAAAGATGTGTCTGAAACTAATAAATCTATCATCCCTATACTTCGATTCGATTGGTGTGCTTTGCAGTTCTTAGAGAGAGAGCACGCTTCAGAAAACGTAAGTGCTCATTAGAGAGAAAAGGAGAGGCAAGAATTTTCACACTTGAATTTCGAAAAATAATCAAGGGGGAAAAAAAACAAAAAAACAAACATGATAATCATATTGGAACTGTTTTTTTTTTTTTTTTTTTTTTTTGTGTATTGTAGGAGTACGATACCAAAGTATAAGTTTGGTAGGGTAGCCACCCTACCAAACTTATACTTAATTAAACTTATTATATCACATATTTACCAACATATAAAATAATAGGCAAAGCATTAATAACACGTTTATTTAAACTGTACAAAATATCTGACAATGTTTTTGGTTTCTCATCCCACTCATGTTTCTAATTCAGAATTTTCACTTCCTGTTTCTCATAGCGTTTAGGTGTATGTACACCACTATCAAAAAAATAATAATAATAAAACCACTATAACTATGGTACAGTATCATTAAATACGAACAGTTTTGTCAATGATATACAGAAACTTTGCTAGTTGGGAGGTGATTATCCCTAATAATGAATTGGCCATTCATTATTAAGCCGCATCCGGAGTATTGTATACAGGTCTAGAGGGCCCACATTAAGAAGTAACATAGATCTGCTGGTACGGGTGAAGAGAAGTGCAATGATATTGGTGAGGGGGTACAAAGCGGTGCTTTTATCAAGCTAGGCTTCAGTCCTGCAAATTGCAGCTTCTGGAGACTAAGCACCTGCGGGGTGATCTGACTGAGATGTTTAAGGCGTTGAATAGATTGAGTATGAAGTACTCAAGAAGCGGGCTGACCATGGCCTTTTATACAATGGGATAATCACCTCCTTATCCCTACAGGCAAAATTATTGTATATCATTGACAAAACCCCATGAGCTGTACTGAGAATCTGTCTGCACTGCTCAGAGAACTTCATATTTAACTCCACAATTACCCCTAGGTCATTTTCATTTTCCATCACCTTGATGTAGTACCACACAATTCGTACGATAAATTGGGCTTACTTCCCAAATGCCAACTTCAATTGGCAATTTCTCAGCCCATCTGACTAATTTTTATACATCTTGTTTGTAACAAGATGTAATGTAGATCTTGTTTGTAACAAGATGTCTGTAACAAGGTGTTACAGAGTAGCATACCTTGATTACTATCATTAACCAGCCTCAGCCCTGCCACACAACATTTTTTGACAAATATGTGAATCAGGAAACATTCTTTTCATTGGCGGAATCCAACAATCCAGCAAGCGGTATGATTGGTGATGCATTACTGTATGATACGATGCCACGCCTTCAGAAGCTCTGATGAGTTTAACATCCTTGTTAGGTACAATAAATTTTTCCAAAACATTTGATGAAGCTGATGCACATCTGGTGTTACGCTTATGTTTTTCAGTGTTCAGATGGTCTTTCAAATCAAGTTTTCCTTTATTTGCAACAGAAATAACACTATTGCAAATGATACAGATTACATCATGTTTAGTTTTACCTTTCTTGAATGAAGGATGTTCTTGAAGCATTTCATTAGTTACTATGCACTTCCTTTTTCCCATGTTTTTGCAGCAATACTGCATACCATACATTGCTTTCTTTTGAAAAACAGTAGCACCTACTTGCCAGAGACAAAAACATAAAACGATACTTTGATATTATCGATGTTTTTGCTGCGATAGTGCGTACTATGCACTTTTCTGTTATAGCCACCGTAACTTCTGCACTATCTATTGACGGCCACGTAAGCTATAACGCTCTCCATTGACGTAGATATGACAGCACGTGTGGTCTGTGATATTTAATGAAAACCCAACAATAGCACAGCACGGTGGATATAATAGAAAAGTATCCGTACTGTGTGTACCATAATTTGTTTGGGTATCACTCACATTCTTATAAGTGATGCTTAAATGAATACAGAGGGTGTAAAAATTTAAAGTGAATGTAAATCTTGAGTTGTAAATAGAAAAACTAGGACAAACGAGGACAAATTTTAAAAACCCGCGAGGATGTCTGAGGACACCTTAAAAAAAGAGGACATGTCCTCGGAAACCTGGATGTATGGTCACCCTATGGCAGTAAGATGTAGCTAGAAACATACCTGTATCAAACAAGGGACCATTTCGCCTTTCACGTGTATTTAGCTTAGGAAGCATCTCTTTTCACCATGCAACAATAATCAGCTAACATGGCAACACTCCATTTGCTTTTGTAGCTTTGTTCCATCGCTTCAATGTCTTGAGGGAAATGGTCACCATGTTCTTTCTTGACCGCATCACAGTTTGGCCGGAAGAAATCCAGGTGTGAGTGCAAGAAATGCACTCACAGCTGGATGACTCACAATGTCATCTTCAATGACATGTTGCACCCCAGTTTTTCATAAGAAGTAATGAGATCTTCCACAAACCGCCTGTAGTTGCCAGCTTTAACATTTTCTAGAAAACTAGTCGAAGCATTTCTAAAGGCTTTCCACGCTGATTTCTCACTATCACTAAGGACACATTCAAACTGCTCATCTTTGAAAACTTGCCTTATTTGTGATCCAATGAAAATGCCTGCCTCAATTTTCTCTGTACTAAGTCTTGTGTGCAAACATCGTACAAGTATGTGACTTTTCATTTCCAAAGCCTTCACAAAATTTTTCATGAGCCCCAGTCTGATGTGGAGTGGTGAACGAAAAACTTTATTTGGATCTACTAGAGGTTCAAATGCTACATTCTTCAATCCAGGTGTTAATGATTTTCACTGAGGCAAACTCCTCTTCTCATAGTACATATTCTTGGCACAACTATCCCACTCACAGAGAAAGCAACAATACTTAGTGTAACCCTTTAGTAGTCCTAATAAAATGGTGATTGCCTTCCTTTAAATCACCACATATCTGCCACTCATACTTCTGATAGTATATGCCGAAGAGAATGGTTTCCATGTTTGCATATATTTGTTTTGTGGATGGCATTTGCAAGAGGTACTGAAGGCAGCATTTCTTATTTTAGAAGCATCTGTAAATAGTCTCTGTTCTTCGGGAACATGCCTCATGTTCATTGCTGCCATTAGGCCATCAACATGCTTACAAACAGTGAATTCACCTTCTCTTTGATAGGATTTATCATTGTCTTTATTTAGAGTACATAATGTTGTTACTTTCACAGAATGATCTAAAAGATTCTGCTGCTGTAGCCTCGAGGCCAAAAGCTCTGCCTTATTCTACGGCAGTTTGAGATCCCTGATGAGGTCATTAAGCTCACTTTATGTGATCTAATGTGGATCAGAAGGATAACAGTTTAGACAAAATGGTGGATCACATGACAGAGATAGCTGCTGAACTTCTTTGTGTAATCATTGTCTTCATCAGTGTAAAAGAAAATGGTCAAGTGGCTCAGGAATAGGTAGTACACTGGACCCAAGCTCTACGATTGGCTCACTGTACAATAAAATCACTTTACAATTAATTCTCCTTAATAAAATGCCATTCACTATACGATACATAGTAAGTGCCAGCCATTGTGATCACATTTGCGAATTGAATTTTAACTTTATTTAACAGCAATTCTAATAAATGAAAATAGGAGGAATATTAGCTACAGGCAATAAAAGCAAAGATATAAAGCACAAATTTACAGTTATTTACCCTACCAATTAAAAGATTAAATGATACATGAAAATTGGAAGAATATTTTCCACAGATTAGCAAAATACAAATCAATTTATGCTAACATACATAGCTTAATTAATGCATACAATGCATTAGTCCTTGAGGTTGTCACAGACATTCTCTCAGATATGCCAGACAAGCTGTACTTGCTACCTGGGAGTCTAAAACGCTGATGGAACTGATATTCGGGTGACAATCAAGTCAAGTGGACCCAATTTCGGCAAAGTCCAGACGGTCTGTGACAGCCAAATCCTCTGATTGCACCTTCACAATGGGGGGACTGTTAATAATCCTGGGTATAACCTCCATGCACAAGTACATGGTGGGCGACCACCCAGGTGTGAACCAACGTAAGCAGGGGTTGAGGTGTGGTGCCCACACCACATGAAGGAACGCTGCCCCTCTATGTTACCAGGCAGAACTAGGTGGTAGATGACTCTCATCAACCGGTGAAATACCACAACTTTGCTTATTGGAGGCTTGAAGTGGTGGAACCCATGTTTAGTCTCTAGAGCTAAGTTCCGGTCAACCCTTCCCTATCTCTTCCATCATGCAGTATGATTGATGACTTTTGAGGTTATGATGAACGTTGTGGTAAGATGCTGTGGCCAGCCTAACTAGCGTGTACTAACTAGCGGCCAGCCTGCGAATGGTGTTCGCAGGCTGGCCGCTAGTTAGTACACCGGACCGAACCTATTGGTAACTCTCTAGGAGGCTTCTGGATCAGCTAGTGTATAATCTTGCTACCTCTACTCTGCCAGATAGTGACTGGAGGGAATCCGAGTAGTGTGTATGCAGGGAGCATTGTCGAGGCCACGTTATGTCAAGGATCTGGGTATATTCTTACAACGTGTACGCCATATCTAAAAATTTCATTACTTCATACAGCACGTCCCACCCACTTTTTCTTACTATTTAATACACCACGAATTGTCAAACTAATACAGCAAGCTTATCTGCGAAAAGATCTAAACCTCCCAAGCACTTCCCAATTCATTTCACAAATATACGTGGTCTCAATTCTAATCTCAATGATGTCCATTTCCACTTGCAGTCTACTAAACACCATGTACTTTTTCTGACAGAATTTCAGTTATCGGTTGATTCAACTACTGCTCATCTCAGATGCCCAAATTATTCGCTGCATGATTCCTTTCGCCTCAAAGGTGGTACTTGTGCATATGTCCGTTCTGATATTCCCTGTCAGAGACTTGGCAATTTGGAATCTCCTCTCTTTGATCTTCTCTGGCTTAAAATCTCTCTACCTCATTGTGTCAAAATCATCTGTTGTCTCTCTACCGTTCTCCCAACTCCACTAATCACTTGGAGCTCTTTGACTTCCTCTCTTTGCAACTTGACTTTCTCCAGTCCAACTTTTCTAACAGTGAGGTAATTTTCCTTGGTAATTTTAATATTCACAACTGACCCAGCAGGTCGAGATGCTGAGGCTTTTGCAATTACTAATGACCTAGCACAGATTATTCATTTACCTACAAGAATACTGGACAATCCTAATCATACAGCCAATACGCTTGATCTTTTTCTTACAAACAACCATTCTAAGTACACGATCGAAGTGAGAGGTCCTTTGGGCACTTCAGATCACAACTTGGTGATTGTCACTTCTCCAATGGAACCTTTATCTCATGGCTATTCCCAACCTCGTGTTGTTTGGCATCACAAGAATGCAAAATTGGATGACCTGCGAGACTTCTTTTCTTCTTTTCCATGGTCAGATTACTGTTTCAAAACTTGTGATGTCAACGTTTGCTCAGATCGTGTCAGTGAAATTATTCTTGCAGGAATGGAATCCTTTATCCCACACTCCACTTTAAAATCTCGTCCTTTATCTAAACCTTGGTTTTCCAATAAATGTGCAAAGGCTGTTCAAGAGAAGAATGTTGCATATCGTAATTGGCTTGTTTCTAATTCTTCAGTTTCATTTTCTGCCTACGCCAAAGCTCGCAACAATTGTAAAGCAGTTATTAATCAGTCCAAACTAGAGTTTGAACAGGTTAAGAGTAGAAAACTTGCTTCTTGCCCTAATGGTAGCCGAGCATTCTGGTCTCTTGCCAAAGCTATTGGCCGCAACTTTTGTCCATCTCTGCTCCCACCTCTGTCCAAACCAGATGGTTCTGTTGTCACTTCAGCCAAGGATAAAGCTGACCTGCCAGCATCCCGTTTTTCTTCCAGCTCGTGTATTAATGATCTTAGTAAAACACCTCCCACCATTCCCAACACGCTCCATTCAATGCCTCCTGTGGTCTACCGCCAAAAGGATATCAGAAGGATTTTGATGAATCTCGATGCTAAGAAAGCTCCAGGTACTGATGGTATTTCTCCACTTGTTCTCAAAACCTGTGCTCCTGAACTTACTCCTATTCTTTACCGCCTTTTTTCACTTTCTTATTCCAAACGTGTTTTTCCTTCTGCTTGGAAATTTGCTCATATCCAACCAGTTCCTAAAAAGGGTGACAAATCCCTCCCATCCAATTACTTCTACTCTTTCTAAAGTAATGGAGAAATCAATTAACTGCCAACTCTTAAACTACCTAGAAACCTTCCATCTGATCAACGATCGCCAGTATGGATTCCGTCAGTGTCGATCCACTGGTGGTATTCTGGCTTATGTTACCCATTTATGGACTAATTCAATGGAAAGGTTCGGTGAAACACAAGTAGTTGCTCTTGACATCTCAAAGGCTTTTGATCGTGTTTGGCATAAAGGTCTCCTAAACAAGCTTCCATCTTATGGTTTGCCAACTGTCTGTTTTTAGTAATTGGTTATCCAGTTTTCTCTCCGATCGCTCACTTAGGGTGATGGTAGATGGCTCTCTGTCTTCTATCTTCTCCACTAATGCCAGTGTCCCCCAAGGTTCAGTTCTTTCCCCCACTCTTTTCCTCTTGTATATTAATGACCTTCTTCCATTGACTGGAAATCCTATCCATAGTTTTGCCGATGATAGCACACTGCATTCCACTTTCCATTTTGAGAAACCTTGTCCTGCTCAATCAGCTTCAACTTCTGGAAAATCTGCTACCAATTCCTTAAATGCCGATCTTCAGGTAATTCTCCAGTGGGGCAAAGACAACTTAGTTGATTTCAACTCTTCTAAAACTCAGTCTTGTCTTATATCTCGCAAAAAGGATTCTTCTGCTCCTATGCTTATCTTTAGTGACACTCCGATTTCTAGGCAAAATGATATATCTCTTTTGGGGATTACCCTGACTTCTAATCTCTCTTGGCATGAGCACATTACAAATATTGCTTCCTCTGCATCTAAAAAACTTGATTTTCTCTTTCATTCTCGGCGTTACTTTTCTTCCAAACAGCTGCTCTCTCTGTATAAATCGCAAATCCGCCCTGCCATGGAATATTGTTCCCACATCTGGGGTGGTGCCCCCAAAACCTCTCTCAGGCTTCTTGATTCCATTCAGAAGAGGGCAGTTAGGTTAATTAATGATTCATCTCTAACAGAGTCTCTCCACTCACTTTCTCGTAGACGTACTGTTTCTGCTGCATGCCTCTTCTACAGATACTTCCATGGGCACTGTTCTTCTGAATTGGCTTCTATAATTCCTGCTCTCTCTTTCAAAACAGTCCGAACACGTGCTGCCACCAGCCAGCATCCATTTACTGTCCAACTTCAAACCCACAGAACCAACTTTTCATCTTCCTCATTTATTCATTCAACTGCTGTTTTCTGGAACAACCTTCCTTCATACATATTTCCTGAAAATTACAATCTACAGAAGTTCAAGTCCAATGTCAACAAGTATCTTCTTTCGTCTTCTCAACCTCCAACCCAAGCACAGTACTAAGTACTATAGGTTCTAATACCTCTCGTGTTTGGGGTTCACATAAAAAAAAAAAAACTAATTGATATTTCTGTTCATCGACTTTTTTTTTTTTTATTTTGGGTTGTAAAATTTAAAATAAAAAAAAATAAGAATTCAATAACAAAGAACACAGTATATGCAAATTGCAACCAACATGATATGTGCAAGTGAGATACGGAGTAATAAGTTTACATAGCTTAAAAAATAGGAATGAAGAGGAGAAAAATAGGAACGATATTCTGAAAATTTGTTTTTTTATGATTGAACATTTCAGGGAAGGGGCAATATATTTCACCATAATAATTTAAAAATACACAGAATTCTGGCTAACAGTATTATTGCAAATGCAATAAGATAGAGTTTACTACTCATTTATAATAGATTACATTAACAGAAAAGCCAATAAACACAAAACTGCAAATTGTTTTTAGTGTTTCATGTTAGTGAGCTCCAGAAATGTGCTTTAGAAAAATATCTTTTAGGATAGTGCAGCATGTGTGGCTCGAGTTAAGGGACACTTTTTTGAATCTAATGTGACTTCTCCACGTGCATAACAGAAGTCATCCGAACTATTCGCAGAATGATTTTTTTTTTTTTTTTTTTTGTTAGTTGTTGGCGCATAGGCTTCTGTGACCATAATGCACCTCCCAAAGTTTTTGCATTTTACTCTGATTCAAGCCCGAGGTGGGATTCAAACCTGCAACCTTTGGGTTGCCAGGCAGGCAGGAGATAAATAGCTTAGTTAAATAGCAAAAATTTCAACTTCCGAAGTCTTGGAACGAATTATCAAAAATAAGTTGTTGTTCAGTTCACATTATATTTTCACAATATGATAGTCTCTGTAACAGATTAATATCATAAAGAGATTAATATCATAGATGATCTATCGAACTCTTGCAAGTAGAGATAGGGTAGGTGATAATCCCATTATATAAGGCTTTTGTTAGACCACATTTGGAATACTGAAAAGGTGCAAAGACAGGTAACTCGCCTGGTGAGATCAGCAAAAGGGCATCCTTATGAAGAAAGACTTTGAATATGTGGGTTGCAGAGTTTGGAAACTAGACACCTTAAAGGAGATTTGATTGAGGTGTTTAAGGCTCTGAGAGGCATCAGTAAAATGAAGGAGGACGAATTTTCAAGATTATAAATGATGCTAAAACTAGGGGACATAAATTCAAGTTACGGGGAGGAAATGTTTAGATTGGACGGCAGGAAGTTTTATTTTAGCCAGCAAGTTATAAATTACTAGAATAAGTTGCCTACATGGGTGGTAGAAGCTGACAGTTTGGTGAAATTTAAAGGTCATCTGGATAGTACCTTCGGGTCAGGGAAGCGCATAGGATGATAGGTTTAAATTCCTTTTCTTTTATTAATTATTATTATTTATTTATTATTATTATTATTTTTTTTTTATCATTGTTTTATTTATTTATTTATTTTTTTTTTTGTCTGGTGCAACATAAGCCATAGGCTTTCTTGCACCATGTGGCCATTACTAATACTAAATACTAAGAGGGGGCCCACTATACTTCACCATGAGGCACGGGACAAATTGCAGACAGTGTATTTGGGTACGTCACTGTCCACTTTTTCTTCATCGTCATCCCTTTTCTAATAGTTTTCTAATAGGAGGCCCCATACAGAAGTAACAATCTGACATGATTTGTTGGCACCCGCCATATCACAGGCACTGCAAAAGGCATCAAATGTGTCATTTGATTCAGCCTCAAGTTAAAATTTTATGAACAGGTAGTGCAGCATGTGTGGCTCGAGTTAAGGGACACTTTTTTGAATCTAATGTGACTTCTCCACGTGCGTAACAGAAGTCATCCGAACTATTCGCAGAATGATTTTTTTTTTTTTTTTTTTTTTTGTTAGTTGTTGGCGCATAGGCTTCTGTGGCCATAATGCACCTCCCAAAGTTTTTGCATTTTACTCTGATCCAAGCCCGAGGTGGGATTCGAACCTGCGACCTTTGGGTTGCCAGGCAGGCACTTTACACACCTGGCTAGCCCAGTCGGCCGCACAGAATGAAAAAGCATATTAATCTAGCATGAAAGAAACAAACACTGCACAAAAATTATGAATCTCACAGAGAACAACTACTAACTGAGAACAAATCACCCAGTATCTAGCCATATTCGAGGATTGAAGACTGCACGATTGAAGACGCATTTGAGGTGAGAACTTACCACATGTGATCACATGATGCAGAGAGGTGATAGTTGCCGATCAGGTGATAAGAGCATGGTGGTACTGAAACTGCAATGTTAGCATTAGCAGAGGCATATTGTGGAAGAAAGCAAGCTTATTAAACATCAGCCAAAAACTAGACAAACATTTGGAATAAATGTTTGTCTAGTTCTGTCTTGAATTTATTTAAGCTATCAACTTCCACAACAGATGGAAGCTTGTTCCAGCAATAAACTACCCGCTGGCTAAATGCAAATTTCTACACATCTATTCTACAACTGACTTTTCCTGAATTTCAGTTTATGCCCCCTCAGGTTTATAATCTAAGCAAGTGGAAGAATCCCATTTGCATTGGGCCTGCTCAATGCATTCAAGGCCTCATACACCTCAATCAGATCGCCTCCCAGGTGCCTACTTCCCAGATGCAGCAATTTGCTAAACTTTGCCTTTCTTCGTTAAGAGCACCCCTTTGTTCCATTCCCCAATCTCATTGCCCTTCTCTGTACTCGTTTCAGCAGCTCTACATTGTTCCTAAAATGAGGACTCCAGACCTGTATACAGTACTCAAGGTGTGGCCTGACCATTGCCTTATACAAGGGGGCAATCACCTCCTTATCCCTGATAAAAATATTCCAGTATATCATTGTAAAGACCCCATGACCTACTCTGGCAATTTCCTTTGCCACCTCCTTTAATATAACTGAATAGATCCCATCCACCCCAGGTGCCTTTCTTATGTTTAACTTCAACAATTTCTCCTCCACTTTGCTGCACAATTACCCACAGGTCTCCAACCCCAAGTGTAACACCACACAGTTGGTACATGCCCAGGGGCTCACATCTGGTGAATATGGGCTTGGCACACACACACAGTCCTGAGCTGGATATTAGCATTCTTCTTCCCAGAGAGAGAGAGCGAGAGAGAGAGAATTCTCTCTCTCGCTCTCTCTCTCTCTCTGGGTAATTCAAATTTTTTTTTTTTTTTTTGGCTGGTGCAGAATAAGCCTCAGGCTTCCTTGCACCATATGGCTAATAACAATAATAATTTCTCTGGGGTTACTGCTACCCATATGCTGTACTTTACATTTGTCAATGTTAAACTTCAGTTGCCACTTCTCAGCCCATCTGCCCAACTTCTCCAGATCCTGCTGAAGCAGCATTCTATCATTAACAAACCCTGCCAACCTATGCATCATCTTCAAACTTTGACATTAAGCTTAATATATACATTCATCAATATCATTGATAAATATAAAAAAAACGATCTCCCTAGAAGATATTGAGGGCATTTACATCAAAGCCAAAGTTGGCAACATAATGGTGCAATTGGTAGGAATCTACCTACCACCACCTGTTAAAATTAACACCTTAAAAAAACTTGAGAAGGTACTTGAACCCATTCTTATCTCCTCGAGGAGTGATGTCAGAACAATAGTGCTAGGTGACTTCAACACTCACTTTGAGCATGGACTGGGCAAGGAAGACCATTACAATAAAAATAGCCACCTATTGCAGTTTCTGAAAGATATGTTTTTATACTCAACCTGAAGCAAAAATGCAAACTCCCCAACAGAAAAGAAACTCCTAAACCTGGTCTTCACAAATTTTGACATAAATATTAACTATACTCCCAATTATTTCCACTCGGATCATCTAGCCTTATTGCTTGACTTTGATATCAAGACCAAATATATCAGCCATGAAGTCAGGGAATGCTCCTTCAATTTTAGGAGAGCCCCCTGGGACAAAATAAGAAATGAAATCTTAAATGTCAACTGCAACCATTATTTAGGAGTCAAGACCCAGATATAATTCTGGATATGCTGTACAACAACTTAGACCTAATTATCAAAAACTATACACCCAAGAGCCATGCAAAGGCAAACACTAATAAATTTCCTATGTGGTTCACAAAAGAAATCATTCAATTACTCAAGAAAAAACAACAAATGTTCATCAATTTCAAAAACACACAGAGACATGACATTTACATTCAGTTCTCCAATCTACAAAGGCAAATAAAAAACAGTATCAATTTGGCTTACCAAAATCACTTAGCTAACCTACAGAATGCAATGCTAAACAGGCATGATATGGGTCCATTCTGGAAGCATTGTAAAATGGGTTATAAAAAACACAAAAACATGAACAAAATGGAGACCATTCAATCAGATCAATTTGCAAATTTCTACAGTGAACTATATACTGAAAAAGCTGATCACAGCAGTAAGCTTGATAACACCTCTCCCTCCTCATATTTCAGTAATACCCTGACACAATTTGAAGTCAATGCAGAGACTTTATTGAATACCCTCAACAAATTTAAATTAAGTTATGACACAAACACCGGCAGTTTCCCCATGGCAGTCTGGAAACACTGCTTTGTTGTATTGCAACAACAACTTATACATCTGATCACAGCCATTTTCAATAAGGGATCACTCCCCGGAATATTAAAGGAAACCACTATCACCCCTCTTTTTAAAAAGGGGGCTAAAAACACACCTTCCTCATTTCGACCCATACACAAATCTAATCCCCTAAGCAAGATCATTGAGAACCTACTTTACTCTCAACTCTGCTCCTTCATGAAAAATAAATTCAGCCACATTCATCATGGCTTCCTAATGGGCAGATCAACTGTGACTAACCTACTCTCCATTGAACATGACATAAAACTTAGCCTTGACAATGACAATAAGGGGTAGAATTTTTTTCAGCCTGGACTGTACTTGTTAACAGGAGAGATTGCTTCTACAGGGATGGGATACACTTAAATAGAAAGGGTGCAAGAATTTTTGCTGATGCTGTCGAGGCAGTGTTAGGTGGGTCGGAAAACTGCTAGTTGGGGGGGATACAAGGACTAATAGATTAACAGTAGCCACTGGCAGAGGTGGAAGTGATTCTTGCACTGCTTCTATTCAAATGAGCAGAAGTCTGAAAAACAAGATGCAGGATATTTCAGAGACTGCTGGTAGTCATTGCGTTACAAGTAAACACATGGGTTGTGTTAGGGTAGCTAAGAATAGAAACAGGTGCATGTATACCTGCGTGTACACCAATGCTAGGAGTTTGGTAAATAAATTTGATGAATTTGAGGTATTGCTCAAAACATCAAAGGCAGATATTGTTGGGATATCAGAGACGTGGTGTCACACAGATATAAGTAATGCGGAACTGGAATTTGGGGAATACAATGTATATAGAAAGGATAGACAGGACAGGAGGGGAGGAGGGGTTATGCTATTAATTAAGAAACACAAAGTCAAAGGAAGTGAAGCCAGTTGACATTGATGGACAGGGCAGTGTCGAGTCAGTTTGGTGTGACATAAGCATAGGGAAATCAAAATTGAGAGTAGGAGTGTGCTATAGGCCTAATGACTCTGATGAGTATAATAATATATTGTACAGGGAAATAGAGTGGGCCAGTAAATCAGAGAGTCTTATAATGGGGGATTTTAATTTCCCAGATATTGACAGGAATTTGTGGGTTGGTCACTCGCACACTAGCAAGGCTTTTGTGGATTTATTGGATGATTGTTTTCTACATCAGCATGTTCGTGAGGCAACAAGAGGGAGCAATACTCTTGATCTGATTATCAGTAGTGATTCTTCATGCATTAAGAACCTGCAGATAAATGAACCACTAGGTGGCAGTGATCACAGTGTGTTGAAGTGGGATTTACTCAAGGAGGTAACTACCATCAGAGGTAAAGGGAAGGGTTTTTGTTTTCGTAAAGGCGACTATGATGGTCTGAGACAGTATTTAAATTCTATACAGTGGGACCAACTGATGATGTTACCAACAGCAAACTCAAAATGGGAAGCATTCAAGGAACTAATCTTGGTGGCTACCAGGCTTTACATACCAACTAAGAAATATTGTTCAAGGTTTAGGCCTAAATGGATGTCAGATGGACTAATGAGACATGTGGCAGAGAAGAAAAATGCATGGGATACATACAAATTAATGGGTGACATGGAAGCCTATGATAGATATAAGTTGGTCTGTAACCAAGTCACAAAGGAGATTAGGCAGGCAAAGGCAGACTACGAAAAATCCTTGGCAAAGGATGCAAAGAAAAACAGAAAGGAGTTCTTTACATACTTGAACTCGAGAAGGAAAGGGATGAATCAGATTGGTCCACTGGATATTGATGGTTCAACAGTTGAGGATCCTGCTCAGGTGGCTAACAATCTAAACGAGTATTTTGCATCTACATTCACGCATGAGGAGTTATTCAGGAAGGAGAATGATGTAGGTAAAGTAAACATTGGCAGTGAGCTGGATGATTTTGTAATAACTGAGAGGAAAGTGGAGGAGAGATTGTTGAGGATAAACATAAAAAAGGCACCTGGGGTGGATGGGATCTATCCAGTTATATTAAAGGAGGCAGCAAAGGAAGTATGCAAACCCCTAGCCATAATTATGAGAGCTTCTTTGGACTCAGGGGAGGTACCCATAGACTGGAGATGTGCAAATGTAACCCCAATTCACAAAGGAGGATCAAAGGCTGACACAAGTAATTATAGACCTGTTAGTTTAACTTCTGTTCCAGGTAAATTAATGGAGGCACTGGTTAAAGAAGCACTGCAGGATCATCTAGACAAGAATTCAGTTATAGCTCAGACGCAGCATGGTTTTGTTAAGGGCAGGTCTTGCCTGACCAATTTGATTGGATACTATGATGTAGTCACAAAAGAACTGCATGCAGGGAATAACTTTGATATTATATATTTGGATCTTAGAAAGGCTTTTGATACTGTTGCACATGGAAGAGTGCTGCACAAATTGGAGCAGTGTGGCATTGGAGGCAAATTGCTGCTATGGATAAGGGGATGGTTGAGTGGCAGAAGACAGAGAGTGGTAATCAATGGACACTGCTCAACGTGGACTAATGTTATTAGTGGAGTTCCTCAAGGTTCAGTGTTGGGTCCATTGTTGTTTTCGGTGTTTATGAATGATATTGATGATGGGATATCAAGTTTAATGACTAAGTTTGCAGATGATACAAAGGTTGGCAGGGTCGTTAAGGACACTACTGACGCTATGCTGCTGCAACAGGATCTGGAAAGGTTGAACAGATGGGCTGAGAGGTGGCAAATGAAGTTTAACATTGACAAATGTAAAGTACTACATGTGGGTAACAGTAACCCCAGAGCAATGTATCAACTCTGCGGTACTACACTGACAGTGGTGGAGAATGAAAAGGACCTGGGGGTAATTGTGCAGGCAGATATGAAGTTCTCTGAGCAGTGCAGACGAGCTGCAAGAGTAGCTCATGGTGTCTTGTCAATGATATACAGGAATTTTTCTAGCAGGGATAAGGGGGTGATTATTCCCTTGTATAAGGCAATGGTTAGGCCACATCTTGAGTACTGTATACAGGTCTGGAGGCCTCATTTCAAGAAGGATGTAGAGCTGCTGGAACGGGTACAGAGAAGGGCAACAAGATTAGTAAATGGAACAAAGGGTTGCTCTTACGAAGAAAGGCTTAAGTTTTGCAAATTACAGTCTGGAGACTAGGCACCGGCGAGGTGATCTGATAGAGGTGTATAAGGCTTTGAATGGTTTGAGCATGCTCAATGCCAATGGGATTCTTCATCTTTCTCAGAATAATCACCTCAGAGGGCATAAATTCAAATTGAGGAAGGACGGATGTCGGATAGATGTGCGGAAATTTGCCTTTGGCCAGCGGGTGGTTGGTTGGTGGAACCGACTTCCATCACTTGTTGTTGAAGTTGATAGCCTAAACAAATTTAAAGCTCAACTGGACAGGTATTTCGAACGAACGGAGGGGTGAAATGGGAGAGGGTTTTTTTTTTTTTTTTGGCTGATGCTGAATAAGCTTGCTTTCTTGCATCATATGCCTCTACTAATGCTAATGATAATCAGATAGACATTACATACCTTGACCTACAGAAAGCCTTTGACTCAGTACCACACAAGTTGCTTTGCCTCAAATTAAAGAACATAGGTCTATCAAGTAATGCCTTATCACTTATGTCTAACTTTTTTGAAAACAGGAAAAGCAGAGTTCATTTTGAAGGAACATACTCCTCCACTTTCCATATACAAAGGGGAGTCCCACAGGGTTCTCCTCTGGGGCCACTACTCTTTGCTGTATATATTAACGACATACAAGATTGTATGCAACATGTTGACATCAAAGTGCTCTCATATGCAGATGACTTGAAAATATACAAAACCATCAAAACAACACAAGACTGTGAATCACTGGAAAATGGACTAGACACCATCACCCGATGGATCACAAACAATGGTCTAACACTAAACTTAAACAAATGCTGCACCATGTCTGTCACAGACTATCACAAAAAACACAAGATTAATTATCCCTATAAAGCTAATAATCATGAGCTATTGAGAATACACGAGGTTTCAGATTTGGGAGTATGGTTTTCTGAGAAGGGAAACTTCAACACACAAATGTAAATAAAACTACAGCTAAGGCCTCCAAATCCCTTGGACTGGTTAAAAGAATCTGCTTCGATTTCACCAACGTACAGCTCATAAAAACAGCTTGCATAATGATCATCAACCCAATTCTAGAATATGCCTCACAAATCTGGAATCCTCACACCAAAATTCTTATAAAACAACTGGAACGTATTCAGAAATCCATAGTCAGATTCCTGGTGTACAAATCTAGGTTGGAATTGAACACAAAATCCTACAATGAATGGTGCATTCACTTCGGGATTGTACCACTCTACCAAAGAAGAGCTGCGGCAGACTACAAATTCCTAATGCATCTCGTGGCTGGCAAGCTCGATGCCCCCGAGCTGCTCTACCTCATCAACTTCAGCTGTCCTCCAAGAGTCTAGAGAAGACAAAATATGCTGGCCCAAGAGCCATTCAGAACTGATCAACTCAGATTCCATTACTTCAACAGAACTGCAAAATTGCTGAATGAATCCAACATTGATATCCTAAATGAAAACATTAATATCAAAAAAGAGCTACAAAGGTTTTACAATCAAACTAATAGAGAATGAAAATAAATGACTAATTTAATAATAACAACAATAATAATACTATAAAGATAGGTATACCTAGCTTTAACAAAAAAAAAAAAAAATTTTTTTCTTCAATGAACTAAGATAAGAAATAACAATTAGAAAAAAAAAAAAAAAAAAAAATAGGGATAACAATAAGAATAATAACACAAAGCAATTAATGCAACTACTTAATGTGAACTATCAAGAAAAGAAAACAACAAAATGCTTAGAAATACTAATTTCTCTGTTACCACAGCTTTGCTAAAATGCAAATCACTTGTAACGCATGATATGCATTGTATATGTTGTAAATTGATCTTGTATATTTGAAATTGTATATTGATACCTGACATTGTGTACAGATTGTAAATAGAAGGATTACTATATTGCTACTGTCAAATTCCTCCTCTGTAAGGCTGTTTTGGAGTAATAAATAAAAAAAAAATAATAATAAATAAATAAATAACAATGGGCCCAACACCGAACCCTGGGGAACACCACTAATAACATTGCTCTTTATGGACTAATGTCCATTGATTACCACTTTGTCTTCTTCCGCTCAACCATCTTTTTATCCATTGTAGCAACTTGCACTTAATGCCATACTGCTCCAATTTGTACAATAGTCTTCCATGTGCAACAGTATGAAATGCTTCCTGAAACCCAATTTTGAAAATCAAAATTATTTTTTGCATTCAGCTCCTTTGTGACCACATCATAGTATCATCCAAGTTTCTTGCAACGACCGACTAACTGGTTAAAATAAATTTAGTAAAATAAATAAATGAAATACACAAAAAATAAACAGATAAAATAAGATAAAAGCGTTAAAATACACAGAAGCTTTCGAGACGAAGTGCTTCTTTATCATCACATTTATTTTATGTATATATCATTTTTTTATTTTAATAAATTTATTTTAACCAGTTAGTCGGTCGTCGCAAGAAACTTGGATAATATGCAACCCAACGCAAAAGGCCTGTTTTCTAACTCACAACATAGTATCCAATCAAACTGCTCAGACAAGACTTCCCCTTAACAAACCCATGCAGTGTCTGAATTATTACTGTAGTTTTGTCTAGATGATCCTGAAATGCTATTTTAACCAAGCTCTCATAATTATCTCTAAGGACTTGCTTACTTCCCTTGCCATCTCCTTTAATATAACTGGATAGATCCCATCCACCCACGTGCCTTTCTTATGTTTAACAATTTCTCCTCCACTTTGCTCTTGGTTATTACAAAATCATTTAACTGTCTGTTAGAGTTTGATAAATATCTCGTCCTCTCCTCCTTGAATAACTGCTCATGTGCAAATGTAGATGCAAAATATTCATTTAGTTTGGCAGCTATCTGAGAATGATCATCTACATCACACCATTGATATCAAGTGGATCAATGTGATAAATCCTCTTCTTTTTAGAGTTCATATAAGTAAAGAAGTCTTTGCTGTTTTTCTTTGCATCCTTTGCCAAAGATTTCTCATAATTTGCCTTAGCTTACCTAATCTCCTTTGTGACATGATTACAGACTGGCTTATATCTACCATAGGACTCTGTCACCTTACAATTTATATGCATACCATGCATTTTTCTTCTCAGCCACGAGTCTCATTGGTTTGAATTTTCTTTGCAAAGGATTCAAAGGATTTTCTTTGCATCCTTTGCCAAAGATTTCTCATAATTTGCCCTAGCTTACCTAATCTCCTTTGTAACATGATTACAGACTGGCTTATATCTACCATAGGAGTCTGTGTCACCTTACAATTTATATGCATCCCATGCATTTTTCTTCTCAGCCACGAGTCTCATTGGTTCATTTGATATCAATTTGGGCCTAAACCTAGAACTGAATTTCTTAGTTGGAATAAAAAGCCTAGTAGCTTCCAAGATACTTGCTTGAATGCTCCCCATTTAGAATTGGCTGTTCGTAACACATCATCATCAGTTGGTCCCACTGTATAGAATTTAAAAAAAATCTGAGACCACTGTAGTCACCTTTATGAAAGAAAATCCAACATCAGTACACAGTGATCACTACTACCTAGTGGTTCCTTTATCTGTAAATTCTTGAATGTGTGAATAATCACTGCTGACAATCAGATCAAGAGTGTTACTCCCTCTAGTTGCCTCCCTAACATGCTGCTGAAGAAATCAATCAACCAATAAATCCACAAAAGCATTGCTAGTGTGCAAGCAATCAAACCACAAATTCCAGTCAATATCTGGAAAGTTAAAATTAGCATTAGTAGAGGCATACGATGCAAGATAGCAAGCTCATGCAGCATCAGCCAAAAAAAAAAAAAAAAACCTCCCATTTCATCCCTCCATTCGTTCCAAATGGCTGTCCAGCTCAGGCTTAATTTATTTAGGCTATCAACTTGCACAACAAAAGTTATACGTCTGTTCCACCAATCAACTACTCGCTGGCTAAAGACAAATTTCTGCACATCTACTCTACAACTGCCTTTCTTCACTTTGAATCTGTGCCCCCTCAGGTTCTTAATCTGGGCAAGAGGAAGGATCTCATCAGCATTCAGCTTGCTCAACCCTTCAAGTCTTTATACACCTCAATCAGATCAACTCACAGGTGCCTACTCTCCAGGTGCTGCAATTTGCAGAACTTAAGTCTTTCTTGGCACACCAAAGTTCAAGTCAATATCTGGGAAATTAAAATCTCCCATTATAAGACTCTGATTTACTGGCCCACTCTATTTTCCTGTACAGTTTCCTAATGATTCTGATGAGTATAATAAGAAACTGTACAGGGAAATAGTGGGTCAGTAAATCAGAGTCTTATAATGGGGAGGATTTTAATTTCCCAGATATCGACTGGAATTTGTGGGTTGGTCACTCACACACTAGCAAGGCTTTTGTGGATTTATTGGATGATTGTTTTCTACATCAGCATATTTGGGAGGCAACAAGAGGGAGTAATACTCTTGATCTGATTATCAGTAGCGATTCTTAATGCATTAAGAATTTGCAGATAAAGGAACCACTAGTCGGTAGTGATCACAGTGTGCTGAAGTGGGATTTACTCAAAGAGGTAACTACCATCAAACACTGAAGTGAACTTTCACACACTAGCTAGCTTGAAAAAAAAAAAAAAAAAAAAAAATGTATAAGCAAATGACAAGTGAATACGAAGTAACCTACAAGCCAGCAGAATGCAATTCGTTTTCTCCCAAAACGAGAATCAGAACTGCGTTCAGATGAAGAATATATCCATGATTAACAAACTCTTAGCTAATCGGAAAACCAATTTAAAATCTACTACTATAATTTTAATCAACTTACTCGTCGTTTCAAGGCATGACTACGCGGATATAACACAGTAAAAGCTTTAAACATTCCTTTGTCTAATTTTAAATGAGCAGTTGCGAACTTATAAGCCATATTTCTAAGACAATAAAGGCGGTTATGTATTCTTAAAAAAAAAACCTTGTCACATGGATGAGAGAATATAATATCTGCATAAGTCATCGGTTTTATTGTGAGACTGCATTTGCATCATTCACCTACAACCATAACGCAATGCTTCTCCGCGAATTATCCAACCAGTGTTGCCAACTCTTAATAATACTTCCCGCTAGGCGCATGCTCAAAATCCGCTATTTTTAACACTTAACCCGCCAACTTTTTAAATTTTCATTTGGGTTAAATCCTATTAATGGGCGCCATAAAAATTTTAAGACCCTACATTATGTCCAGACAGAAACCTCCAAATTGCATATCAAATGCAGTTTATTCTGAGGAAGAAGTCAAAAATAACAACTACCGTTTAACGGAGTTGATGAATTTATGCAGTGGCAATATTAATCACTTGATTTCTTGGTTGACGAAAAATCACATTTTGCAAAGTACAGCTTTTGGTGAAGTTTCCAAACTTGAAATGTGGCTAACAAAAAGTAAATGTAAAACTGATATGTTTAGATGGGATTGTAAGAAACCTTGCAGTAAAACAAAGAGTATTAGACATAAATTATTTTTTGATGATAGCACATTAGCGTTATCTCAAAATTTATTATTTCTATACTTCTGGTGCTAAGATTGGTCTCAAATTGCATTGCTCTTGATTTAAATATCAATAAAAAATATAAAATTAACACTGTTATTGGAAAATGCAAAGATCTGATTAAGAATTGATTAAGATAGTTAACTAGGGGGATTTCAGAAAATGGAATACTATCGAAGTTGAAACTGATGAATCAGCATTTTTTAAAAGAAATATATAATAAAATCCAGGGACTCCCATCTGGTGAGTATGGGCTTGGGTTACCCAGGGTCCTGAGATGGATATCATAGTCGTCTTCCCTTTCTTGATAATTCCCTTCTACTTCTCTCTCAATAATTCAATTTTTTTTTTTTTTTTTTTTTTTTTCGGCTGGTGCAGCAAGCTTCCTTGCACCGTATGGCTAATAATAAAATAATAGAGGACGACTAATAGGAACACAATGGGCTTTTGGTGCATTCGAAAGAATTACCAAACGATGTTTTTTTTTTCGTTCCGGTAGAAAATAGAGTTAAAAAAAAAAACTCTATTATCAATTATAAGAAAGAGAATATTGTCAGGTACAAGAATCATCAATGATGGATGGTCTGCATATAAAGATCTCTACCGAGACATTAATTATACCCATGATGAGGTTATTCATCGCTATAATTTTGTTTCTCCAGATGATTGAATTACGACGAAGAAAAATAATCCAATGGCATTCCTTCGCAGTTTCGAAAAAAGGTGGGGCTAATTCATTAGAATTTCTTCCACATTTATAGATTTGATTCAACAATTTAAAGCTATGGATCAACGGTCATATCGTTTGACAGCGAGTGTAACTACGTATTGATCCCATGTGGTTCCCCTCAGGGGATCCCTGAATAATATAAAACCGATTCTTCGCTTTATAAAAAAACTATTAAATAAGATATCCCTGCTATGTTTACGATATATATCAATAAAACATTTCAATTATGAAATATGTATATTGTTAAATAAATATTTCTTAATTTAAATCTTACATTTCCAAAATATATAAAATGCTAAGCATATTTTAAATTTTTACATTTAAACTCATTCCGCTAAAAAAAACCACTATTACATATTTTAATCCCCAAATCTGAAGCAGTTCCGCTAAATCTAGCGGGAAAACCGCTAAATTGGCAACACTGCATCCAACAGTTGCCTACTCATAACTACGAATTGGCAAAAAAATCACAAGAAAATTCTACAGATTTTCGAAAAAGTTATCTCTATTTATACAGGATGGTCATAAAGTCCTGCACCGGTTTTAAATTTTAATAACTAAATTTAATAAAAAGTTTATAAATATATACATATAAAAGGTTTTAAATATTTTATTATACTCAAGCGTTTAGGGCATAAGCCTCAAGCTATGAAGGAGTCTAGACTATGTATAAATATAGTGCAAATGCATCAGAAATACATAGCTATATCTGAATAAATCAGAATATTGGTAAAACGGCATCGTTTTAAGTTATATCTCATATTGTGAATGCCTTCACAACGAGTTGCCATGATATTGCACTACTTCGAATAAGTAACGCTTCACCGAGTTACTTCATAACTGTTTTGCCATCATTGCATCACTCGGGTACCTACCCACCCACCGAAGAAGGGCCAAATAGCCCTGAAACGATGCCGTCTGGGTGGTGGTATCCATCTGAGAATAAGTAACATTAGCCTTCTCCATAGGTGAAGCGTTACTTATTCGAAGTAGTGCAATATCATGGCAACTCGTTGTGAAGGCATTCACAATATGAGATATAACTTAAAACGATGCCGTTTTACCAATATTCTGATTTATTCAGATATAGCTTTGTATTTCTGATGCATTTGCACTATATTTATACATATTTTTTTATAATAAATAAGTAAACAAAGAAGCATACCGCTTTTTCCAATTATGTTTCTCTTTGTTGCAGTGACAAGATTGATTAAGAAGGTAATTTAAATGCATCTTTATTTATTTTAAATAAATTAAGCTGACACTTCAACTTTATAATTTCTCTTATTTCATTCTCTTTTAGATTAAGACACCAATGCGCAATTCAGGTTAACAATGGGCAGGTTATATTTCTACTGATTGACGATAGCCTTCGTGGTTAGCACACTTAGTACATACGCCATCCTAAATACATTGGGTGCAAAAGGCCTGAGCTCGAGTCCGTTAATGAGGTGAGAAATTTTTATGGGCTTTTTCACAACGTAGCTATATTAGTCTGCCTGAGGCGAGGGTATCACAGTTTTTAATACGGTAGATGCACTGCGTTCGATTTTATGGCTTTCTTAACTAAGAGCATAACCCCCTCCTCCATTCCTATCCCTACTGTCCTTTCTGTACACGTTGTACTCCCTATTTTCAAATTTTTCATTCCTTACATCTGTGATACCATATCTTTGATTTCCCAACGACGACCGCATTTGTTCAGATTTGTTCGACAAAACCACCCTATGAAAATTCCATTCTGTGATTGCAGCATAATTGCATGCCTGTCCAAATTGTCCTGCATTACTTCTTTAACAAGTAATTCTATTATTTTACCTATAAAAAATGTTAAGTTATCAGGTCTGTAATCACTTACTTCGTATTTTCATCCCGCTTTATTAATTTTGGATGCATTCACACTTCTCCAGTCCATAGTGACCTTCCCTGAATCCAAGGATGTTCTCATAATTATCACTACAGGATTGTATACTTCCTTTGCTGTTTCCCTTAATATAAATGGATAGATTTCATTTACCTCAGGTGCCTTTTTATGTCCATTCTCTACAATTTCCTTCACTTTCCTTTCAGTTATCTCCTAGTTAGCGTTTGATAAACTTCCGGCATCACCCTCTCTAAAGAATGTTTAATGTGTGAATATACAGTAGATACAAAATGCATATTCAATTTGTCTGCAACCCCCTCTACTGCTAACTCATAGATATGAAGTGGCCCAATATGATTCAACCCCTTCCTTCTACCGTTAATATTAGCCTAGAAGAATTTCCTGTTTTTCTTTGCATTTTTTTCCAGACTTCTCATACTCTGCCTTAGCTTACATAGCTTCCGTTGTGAATTAATAACAGATTAATTTATATCTATCATAGGATTCTATTTCACTCGATGATTTATATGCATTCCATTCAATTTTATTCTGTGCTACGTGTCTCAATAATTCATCTCACATCCATTTAGGTCTATTCCTTGAACAGTATTTCTTGCCTGAATACTTCTCATTTAGAATTTGTTGTTGGTAACATCATCAGTTGGTCACACTGCACGCAAAGTAAAAACTGTTTGAGACCTCTGTATTCACCGTTATGAAAGCCTTTCTCTTTACCCTTGATAGTAGTTATGTCGAATGGTGAGCTATCATGGGCTCGCGAGAGCCCATTGTTATTTTTATTTTTTTTTTAATTTGCGAGCCCATTGTTGAAACGATCATTTATTTTACAAATGAAATCCTGGATGCAATTAATGAGTATCCAGAGCCGATACTACGGTGGGACGAGCTGGACCCATTCCCAGCATTTTAATGGCGCAATCGATCGGTTATGTATTTTAAAATTGCTTTATTTTTGATTTAATTACAGTCGGATCTCTGATTAACTAACTTCTTTATATAGAATTTTTTTTTAAATTCCCCTTGGTACATTTAAAATGCAGTAGTTTCCATAGAACGAAAACAATTTCCATGTAACGAATAGATTAAGAGAGACAACTTTGTATGCATTGTTCTCACCTCTGGCCTTTAGGTAATTAGAAAGTGCGAATTAAGGGTAAAAGGATTACCGTTCCACAACGTTAGTGGTGTTCTTAAAACTTAAGCAGCCACATTCCGAGAAGTAGCGCTGAATCTGCTTTCTATAGCCAGTCAGAGAATTAAGAAAATTCCAGACATGGATAACAGCCTCTGGTCAACGTGTGTTGTGGTTCCCCTTTACTCCACCAAATGGGCGTATGTGTTTTGGAGAAGTGAGTGATCCACGCGTTTCAGTAAATCTCTCCGTGTTGGTTTACATGTTCACAGTAGCTGAATATCTGAACGATTCGAACTAATGACAGTAGCAACGTAGGGGGGGGGGGATTGAGCAACTAAGATTATTATTATTAATATAATTAGCCATATGGTGCAAGGAGGCCTGAGGCTTTTGCTGCACCAGACCAAAAAAAAAAAAAAAATGAGTAACCCCTAAGAGAGAGAGAGAGAGAGAGAGAGAGAGAGAGAGAGAGAGAGAGAGAGAGAGTCAGAAATAGAAGGGAATTACGAATAAAGAGAAGAATGATGATATCCAGCTCAGGACCCTGGGTGTGCCAATCCCATACTCACAGATGTGAGCCCCTGGGGGTATATTATATAAACTTTACGAAAATGAAATGTTAGCAGATTTGAAATTTCGTCGAAGCTTTCACTATGTAGAAAATGTTCTAAAATATAATGGCATAGAGGCAATAATTAAAAAAAACAACCTATCCATTATATCACCAATCTCCAAAATCCAGCGCGAATTAAAGATGATTGCTAAAGAACTTGATGTGGAACCTACAAAGATCGGTCGTGTGTTCGAGCTACGAAGAGCAGCTTGTAGCTTGCGGGTGGTAATTGCGCGTTAAGGGAATAATCCCGCTTTGTGCAAACATTTTGAATCAGAAGTTAAATTTTCGGGATTGTTAAATTGACTTTTAAATCTGGAATTACAAAAAAAGCACTAATGATCGACATTCTGCAGGGTGCTCTATTACATTTCAGAAACTTTACAGAATCATTATGGTAAAAGCAGACTAATTATTCGAACTATCAATGCCATCGCTAATTTGAAAAATTCTGAAGGAAATTATAAAGCTAAAATTGAAAGCATGTTGAAGTGTAAAGAATTTGAAGGAATCAAAATCGAAAGTAAAAACAGTAAAATGACCTTGTGACAAGTTATTACATGCATTGTTTTATCCTTAGAGGATAAGTTATTAATGCAACCAAGTAATTTTAAATTGCATAAAGAAAATAATGATACCATTCAATGAAATTTTAAACATATTCTACTGGAAATCGTGGAATTTGAAAGAACTTTCGTCTCGGTGGCAAGACTGAAAACCGAATAAGAAATTTGTTTTCTGATAAAATATGAAATAAAAATTAATGATGTTAGAGATTTTGTCGAAGACAGTTTATCTTTAAAATCGAGTGGAATTCCCTTTACAATTAAAAAAGCCAGAAATATCTTTGAAACCATTGCGATTAGCAGTGCTGAAGCTGTGCGAGCTTTCAGAGTAATGAATAATATCGTGTGAATGAATGAATAATGTTGACAATTAAACACATTGCAGATTATGATGATCATACATCTAAATGGAAAACCATTGGTTCAATTTGATCTGGATCGTTATGTCAAATCATTCCACCGTAATAATAGCTCAGCTATTGAGCAAAGAAGAAGATCGAAAACAAATATTAATAAAGTAATAAATTGTATATGGCAATTTTTAGAATAAAATTTTCTTGAATATTTGTGCAATATTTTTTTCAAGTAATCTGTGATTTTTGTGTACCTTTTCTTGAACAATTGTTTTTTATGTAATACAGTATTTGTTTTTATATTCTAGAATGTTTTGAGACAATTCGTTATTTGTAATATGGGAAATATCTTTGTTATTTTTTATTCTCAATATTGAAATTTTATCATGAAAAAAAATGTATCCATTATACAGTATTTCCCTAGTTGTAAAAAAAAAGAATAAAAAAGTCGCGCATCTGCCGAGCACGCCCGGTAGATGGTTTTATGTGAAACAGCCTTTTCTGATGTGACTTAAAAATTGTGATGTCTTACTATTCAAAAATTCCAAAAAGTTAGAACTCGAGATATCGTACTAGTCACGAAAAATGCGTGAAGCGCTCTAATCTAATCATAATACTAGTGAGTGTTCCACACAGACTACTGATCTGAGCGTGGGAAGCGCCTCTGGCGGGTGACGTCACTTCCTTGACCGATCAGATTTACTCAGTAGGACACCCCCCCCCAAAGGATATTTCAAGATCGGCAAAAATGCGAGCCCATTGATAAAATATTTAGAGCTCACCACTGGAAGTAAATGTCAAAAATACTTCTCAAAATTATAAAATTTTATGTTATTTATAAATGTAACTTAAGCGATCCAGAACAAAAATTAATTGCATAATTTAACATTATATGCTCCTGTCGCATAGATCTCGATCGCAGAGTATGTTCGAATTAATATTGATTGAGATCAGTAAGCAGTGCCATAAGTTACCACGAGAATCGCTTAAATTTTAGCCGGGCGTCAGTTAAATTAAAATAAATAAATTTTCTGTTTATACTCCGGGACGACCAAACGGTCAGAGGAGTTCACAAGGTAGACAGAATACAAGAAACAGCACCGTATTCAGCAGTCACGGGCTTGAACCCCGGTCACTCAAGGCACGTGTACTTATGCACCCGCGCGCCTGGCCAGGCGATGGGCCCATTCAATAAGTCCTGGGGAGAACACTGGGCATGATAAAGATAAATAATTAAATCATGATTACAGCAGTTAAACTTTTAAAAAATTTTAGATATACACAGCTGTGTTATAAATGAAATCACCTTTTCGACAAAAGAAAAAAAAACATGACGGAATCTTCTTTAAGCATCAATGTTCTGCCCAGAACTTATATATTTTCTCTTTTTGTTTAATTTATCGGTTCTTTTCTAATAATAATTTTAATAGTAATTTCTAATAGTAATAGTAAATGTACCCTTAGAAACATCATGAATAAAGTAAAACACTATTTATTAAAGAAAATAATGTGCAGCGCAGTCAGACAATAAAAATACCAACGATACACTGTGAGTGCTCTAAAAGTAAAATATCTTATTTAAAAACAAATTATTATTTTATTTATTAATTTATTATTTTTTTTCTTGTATTTTTTTGTTTCTTAAAATTAAAAGAGAATTCCCAAACTATATTTGAGCACTTAGATTTTTGAATATGGTTTTATAGGAAGAGAGAGAGAGAGAGAGATTATTGTTCACATGGGCAGAGAGTTGTAACTAGAATATGGCGAATATGCCCTTAGGCCTTAAAGGGAGTAAATGTTAAAAAAAAAAAAAAAAAAACACACATTGAAAATAACTGCATTTATAATTTATTTTAAAAATTGGATTACTGCTATTAACAAACTCGATTATTTTATAAATTCCCGTAGTTGGTTTTAGTGACTGCTGTAGCCGACCACCAACAACAGTATTTTGTGAAGGATGCCAAATTTCAGATTGATAAAAGCAAAAAATAATAACGAATAATAAAGTAATAATAATAATAAATAATTAAAAGAAATTTTAAGAAGTGAAGTGAAACTAGGTTTTGTCCCTTAACAGAATATTTTTACCTGATTTCATACTGCTTGTTTTTCGCTTTGCTAATGTGCAAACAAGAGTAGTACTCAATGTTTCTGATTTGCATTTAACACTTTAGCCGTCTTTCCACCCATAAAGTAAACATCTCTATTCCAAGGGGGTGGAGCAGAATTGTAATATATAAAACGCTTATAGAGGTATAATGATAATTATTTTTATGAGATCAGCGGTATTGGAAAAACGCATACAAACACATGGATTTCAGATATCACTTTGTTTATAAGAATTGGAAAAGTAGTACAATAATATATAAGGCACAAAGTCTTACAAATACCTATTTCTCCGAGTAAGAATAGTGGGTAGAAATAAAGCAATTTTTCGAACAAAGAAAACAACATTTTCGAACATTTAGTAAGTAGGAGTGGGCCTGTCAGAATAGCATATAGAGCATATATAAGTAAACAAAGACAGAGCAAAGTGCGGAAGGTTAAAATTAAAAGCATTAGAACAATGAACAACTAAGCACGTAGGGAGGGTCATGCAGGAAATTCAATGAAGTAGTCAAAATTAATTTAATCCCTCATTCGTGCCCCCACTTAACGAATGGGCATTTAGTAATTTCTGGGAAGAGTGTTGGCTCAGTGCACTTCAAAAGTATAGCAATAGGGGGGGGTCTAACGGTAAAAGATGAAAGGGATCCGTTGTAATAGAAAAATAATTTCTGCGTGAGTAACGTATGAGAAGAATAAGTTTCAGAAATGACATAGGGATTGGATGAAGTTCGAATTAACAGGCGGAGATATGCAAATAAGATTAAAATATATAAGGTTTTCACGCGAAAACAAAGATAGATGTTGTAGAAATAGAAGAGACAGTAAGTGGTAAAGCATAGCCGAGAATAGAACGAAAGGGTGCCCGAGGGAAAATCAGATGTAGTTAGAAGACCAGCAGATGTGTTCTAATGAGTGCTCTGTGCCTTCAAGAAAAAGGGAAAAACGCAATTGAAAAAGAAAGAAATATTAGGACTCTGAGTAGCAGGAGAAAGAACACCAATAATACCACAGAAGACGAATGTAGTACCGCTAAAGAGAACTGTTCCCACAAATACATGATCAGCAAGTAAAGTTTTATTATAAAGAATTCTGGTCCTAGCGAAAGAAGGTGATCCTTGGATACAAGACAGAGTAAATGTAAGTCCTTGCACCACAACAGAACAGGACAGATTTGTTTAATTATAATTGCCGAGTAGAAAACATTAAATGTCTGATAATTTTAGATAAATTACAGAAATCCGTAAAGAAAGAAACGACAAGTGTTGAAACTGACAAAAATCAAAGATCTAGATTAAAAAAACGAGAAAATTTTGCACTTTTTTCTCTACACTGCAATGTGCAATTAGTTGGCACATTGCAGTGTAGAGAAAACATTAAGCTTCACTCGAAATTAAGCAAGAGTTGATGAAGATTTCTCCAACAACTCTCGCTTAATTTCGGTTATATCTTTACAAAGCATTGTATAGTAAAGCATTGGAAAACAAGTTTTCTTCAATCAGCTCGCTTAATTTTGGTTATTTCTTTACAAAACTTTACAAAATTTTTTAAAAATTCGAACTAAATTTTTAAAAATATTCGAACTAGAATAAATTTTTAAAACAATTTTAAAAAAATTCGAATTTTAAAAAAGCCTTTAGTTTTTAAGTTGTTCAAATTCAATTATGAATTTAAGAAATATATAGAATCTAGTAAAAGCAACAATATTTCTCGTGATGAGCATAATCAAATGATTAATAATCGATTTATATAGAAAATATAATGTTTTATAGAAATTCTCAAAATGAATAAAGATATATCATAGTGTCTGCCATAGGAAAGGGGAAACGGTTGACCTACTGAAAACTAATTTCTAGTAATATCTCGACGAAAATGTGTAAAACTACATTTAGTTAAGCTACATACATTGATTAATCATCTTTTTTCCCTGAACCCTTTAAATTATACGAAAGAACCGATATGTGACGAAACCGGCAAAAATCAACGATTTTCGTTCAAAAAGACTAAAATTCTGCACTTTATTCTCTATACTGGAATGTGCCATAGTAAAGCATTGGAAACCAATGCTTTACTCTGGCACATTTAATTTGAAGGAATTCTATAAAAACGAAGAGATACCCACTATATCTGCGAGAATTAAGTAAACGTGCCCCTTTTTTTAAAGAAAGACCTTCAATTAAATGAGTTTTTTCCAGAAAAATTCACTCCTATGCTTTACTATGGGAATTTGACTCCATGTGGAATATCTTTTTAATTTTCAAGTATTTCGATAAAATCGAAGTGTTTTCAATTAAAACATGGGTAGATACGTTATATGGCCAATTTTTGTAGAGAAATAATGGAAATTAAGTGAGTTGATGAAGAAAGAATTATCTTCAATGCTTCCCTAAGGGACACAAAACGATTGTAGAAAAATTGCATTATTTTCTGCATTTTAGAACGAAAATCTTTGATTTTGCCATTTTTGGTGTTTTTTCCAGGACAATTCACCCCTATGCTTTACTATGGGAATCGACCCTATGTTTTACTATGGGAATGAAATACCATGTCGATTCACTTATTTAATATGAATGAATTCTATAAAAACGAAGTGATACCCACTATATCTGCGAGAATTAAGTAAACTTGCTCCTTTTTTTAAAGAAAGACCCGCAATTAAATGGTTTTTTTCCATTAAAATTCACTGCTATGCTTTCTATAGGAATTTGACTCAAGTGGAATATCTTTTTAATTTTCAGGTATTTCGATAAAATCGAAGTGTTTTCAATTAAAACATGGGTAGTGTAAGGACAGGTGTCCTTACAACTGTTAAAAAAAAAAAAAATTGAGGGTTATTGATATTGAAATATTATTAAGGAGAATTAATACAGACAACCAATTTGAAATATATATGGTCAAAAACTAATAACTGAAAGTGTGTAGGATAATTCAGATAAGTCAAGGTTTAATTGTGCTCGTTATGCTTATTACCTTTAAGCTAGAGGAAGATTAACGTAGCAACGGGGGGGAAGCGTTTCGAACACGCGATACAATAGGAAACACTGATGGAGCAGACCGTAGTTAATGAGCTCAGATCAGAGTTAACATTTCGCCCTAAAGAACAATGAGCTGAAACAAAAAATAAATAAGAGATAGATGGAGCTCAGTAATGGAGGTATTCATGATATTTAAGTGCACACTTTAAAATTTCACGGGGGCTATTAACGACAGGTGTATCAAGGCCAATACAGGGCGTAGATGGGCAAACACAAAGACGATCTGGAAACTCCAAAATTACAGGAATTTCCAGTTGCCTTTCTAAAAAATTCTAGGAATTGCTGGAAACAAGTAGCCCTCTCTAAAAAGGATGGAAGACACGCCCACGGAAGAGATAGGAGACGAATGGGAATCACAGGGGAAGGGATGTACTGGTCAGCGATTGGTCTGAACGAAAAAGCGCAGGAAATTTTGAAATTCAGAGGTAGTTTTCGGAAGTGCGTAGAGGAAGACAGTCGTGGGGCAGAGTCGTTGCTGAGTTTGGGGGAGATGGTGAAGTAGTTTTCGGAAGTGCGTAGAGGAAGACAGTCGTGGGGCATGTCGTTGCTGAGTTTTGGGAGAGATGGTTGGGTAGTCTTTGAAAGTGCGTAGAGGAAGACAGTCGTGGGGCAGAGTCGTTGGTGAGTTTTGGGAGAAATGGTTGGGTAGTCTTTGAAAGTGGGTAGAGGAAGACAGTCGTGGGGCAGAGTCGTTGCTGAGTTTGGGGGAGATGGTGAAGTAGTTTTTGGAAGTGCGTAGAGGAAGACAGTCGTGTGAGGTAGTCTTTGAAAGTGGGTAGAGGAAGACAGTCGGGCGGCAGAGTCGTTGCTGAGTTTGGGGAGATGGTTTAGGAATGGGAAGGAAATTTTCTTTGTGAGAAATTTCGTAAGCCTAAAGTTGGGAAAAGAAATGTGTCCATGTGGAAGAAAGAATATTCTGCATAGCCAATGTATATTACAGCAGTGTGAGAAGCCGATAAAATTTATAGAGAAGGAAGAAGAGTGCCCAAGGATGAGCAACCGCCCACCTCCTAGTCTACGCCGTTATGCTGATGGTTATGGCAGCCCTGAATAGGAAAATCACTTGGAAACTGAGTAAGTGATAGTTCAGTAAGAAACAAAACTTAAGTTTATAAAGGAAGGACTCTAGGACAAATACCTAATCTATAACAGAAAGTTAAATGTAATTGTAACCATGCCCACAGAACTGTAGTGAAATTAAGTGTAGGTTTTTAAGATAAAGATTTATAAATGGGTAGAAAGGATACTTTGAGATAATAGTTGATTTTGAGGGAATGACAAAGTAGGTAACAAAGGATTGTAGTTGATTATGAAATTATAGCGAATTTGGATTTATAGAGAGTATAACACAGAGTGATAGTAACTGTTTTAAATGGATAAAACGCTGATAAAGTGCCCTGCTAGTTAAAGGATTATAGGATTAGATACGGGAAAACGGTTAATTACTATTGTTGATTATGAATGACGAACAGGTCTGGCTGTAGTTGAGGAAAGGATTTGCTAACTGAGGTATATTTATATATATGTATGTATACGTGGTGATTTTGGAAAGGGATATAAATATGTATATATATATATAGCTACTTAAAATTGTTTATTGCCATGCTGGAAGCCACTTGTAAACCTACTAGGACAGTTGCTTTGTCGGAAAACTCATGTAAGGATCATAAGATGAAATGACTCTTAGATCCGTTAGAATCCAAGGATGAGACACGAAGAAAATAATGATATGTATATATATATATATATAATGTATGAAAACTCTGTAGTTTGAATTACAAAGATATACACAGATAAAGACTAACAGCCTAACAAAGCTACACATATCAAAGTTCATAATCTAAAGTTCATAATCAATCGTAGCTATTGATTGGAAATGTATATATATTGTCAATAAATATTATTATGTTTTGGTATTTAAGAGTCTGTCAGTCATTTTGAACTTCAGCCAATCCAGAGGAGAAAAAAAAAAATATTGAGAACCCCTTAGAGTCTAGAATCTTCTGAGAGACAAACAAGTCAGGTGTAAAGTGGGAGGGGACTAAACGGGGGGCACAGTAGAGCACAGGGAAGAATTAAATAAGCCCTTATAGCATTGTGGAACAGGTTGAAAAAAAAGGGAGGACATTTATAAAGGAAATTATTTAAATAAAGTAAATAACAATAAGTTATAAATAAAGTATAAAAAAATAATAGAGATAACCCCCCCCCCCCCACAGTAGATACGTTATATGGCCAATTTTTGTAGAGAAATAATGGAAATTAAGGGAGTTGATGAAGAAAGAATTATCTTCAAGGCTTCCCTAAGGGACACAAAACAATTGTAGAAAATTGCATTATTTTCGTTCTAAAATTAGAACGAAAATCTTTGATTTTGCCATTTTTGAACTTAATCTCATCTTAAATAATATTCAAGGATTTCGATCATAAAACTGATATAACATTTAATATAGCTTATTTATAAGTATATTAACATACCATCATCACGTTTTCTGCAGAAATTAAGTTTAAATAAGAAACTGATTTCCCATTGTCTCCTATGGGAATCCTCCCTATACTTTACTATGGGAATCAAAGATCATGTCGATTCACTTATTTAATATGAAGGAATTCTATAAAAGCGAAGTGATGCACATTATATCTGCGAGAATGAAGTAAAGTTGCCCCTTTTTTTAAAGAAAGACCTGCAATTAAATGAGTTTTTTCAGAAAAATTCCCTCCTATGCTTTACTATGGGAATTTGACCCCATGTGGAATATCTTTTTTATTTTCAAGTATTTCGATAAAATCGAAGTTTTACCAAGTATATATGCGTGAATAAAGTAAACAAACCAGATTTTGTAAAGAAAAAACAAAAATTAAGTGAG
The DNA here is from genome assembly GCF_048544385.1 of Mastigoproctus giganteus. Taxonomy (NCBI): domain Eukaryota; kingdom Metazoa; phylum Arthropoda; class Arachnida; order Uropygi; family Thelyphonidae; genus Mastigoproctus; species Mastigoproctus giganteus. Next base: position 65,003,201 of record NC_143584.1, on the reverse strand, counting down.
TTTTTTTTCGAACAATTCACCCCTGTGCTTTACTAGGGGAATCCTCCCTATGCTTTACTAGGGGAATGTAATACCATGTCGATTCACTTACTCCATATGAAGGATTTCCAAAAAAAGCAAGTGTTTCCATCTATATGTGCGTGAATGAAGTAAACTAGCCCCTTTTTTTTAAAGAAAGACCTGAAATAAAATGAGTTTTTTCCAGAAAAATCACTCCTATGATTTACTAGGGGAATATGACCCCATAAGGAATATATTTTTGATTTTTGAGGATTTCGTTAAAAACGAAGTCTTTACCAGTTCATCTGCGTGAATAAAGTAAACGTGCCAGATTTTGTAAAGAACGAAGGGAAATTAAGTTAGTTTTTTCGAGCACAAAATACCCCTATGCTTTCCTATGGGAATCCTCCCTATGCTTTACTATTGGAATGTAATACCATTTCGATTCACTTAATTCATATGAAGTATTTCTATAAACACCAAGTGTTTCCATCTATATCTGAGAGAATTAAGTAAACTAGACCCTTTTTGAAAGAAAGACCTGAAATTAAATACGTTTTTTCCAGATAAATCATTCCTATGCTTTACTATGGGAATATGACCTCATATGGAATATCTTTTTTATTTTCGAGGATTTCGTTAATTTTTTCCAGTTTATCTGCGTGAATAAAGTAAATGTGCCAGATTTTGTAAAGAAAGAACCGAAATTAAGTGAGTTTTTTCGAGCACAAATCACCCCTCTGCTTTCCTATGGGAATCCTCCCTATGCTTTACAATGGAAATGTAATACCATGTCGATTCACTTACTTCATGTGAAGGATTTCTTTAAAAAGCAAGTGTTTCCATATATATCTGCGAGAATTAAGTAAACTAGCCCCTTTTTATAAAGAGAGACATGAAATTAAATGACTTTTTTCCAGAAAAATCACTCCTATGCTTTAATATGGGAATATGGCCATATAGTGAATATCTTTTTTATATTCGAGGACTTGGTCAAAAATGAAGTGTTTTCTATTAAATGTTAGTAAGATAGGTTAATTGCTAATTTTTGTCCAGAAATAATGGAAATTAATTGAGTTATTGAAGAAAGAATTATCTTCAATGCTTGTCTACGGAACACAAAACGACTTCAGAAAATCTGTAGAATTTCTATATTTTCAAACGAAAATCTTCGATTTTCCCATTTTTGACTTTAACCTCATCTAAAATAGTACTCAAGGATTTCGATCATAAAACTGATTAAACATGTAATATAGCATATTTATACGTATATTAGCATATTATCATCAAATTTTTTTCAGAAATTAATTTTAATAAGAAACTGATTTTCATTGTCTCCTATGGGAATCCTCCCTATACTTTACTATGGGAATGAAATACCATGTCGATTCACTTACTTCATGCGAAGGATTTCTATAAAAACCAAGTGTTTCCATGTATATCTGCGTGAAATAAGTAAACTAGCACCTTTTTTCAAAGAAAGACCTGAAATTAAATGAGTTTTTTCCAGAAAAATCACTCCATTGCTTTACAACGGGAATATGACCTCATATGGAATATCAATTTTATTTTCGAGGATTTCGTTAAAACCGAAGTGTTTACCAGTTTACCTACATGAATAAAGTAAATTTACTAGATTTTGTAAAGAACGAACGGAAATTAAGTGACTTTTTTGGAGCCCAATTCACCCCTGTGCTTTCCTATGGAAATATGACCTCATATGGAATATTTTTTTTTTATTTTTGAGGATTTCGTTAAAAACGAAGTGTTTTCTATTAAATCTTGGTAAGGTACGTTAATTGGCTGATTTTTGTCGAGAAATAATGGAAATTTATTGAGTTATTGAAGAAAGAATTATCTTCAATGCTTGTCTATGGAACACGAAACGACACCAGAAAAAGTGTAGCATTTTCTACAGTCTCGATCGAAAATCTTTGATTTTGCCATTTTTGACTCTAATCTCATCTCAACTAGTACTCAAGGATTTCGATCATAGAAGTGATTAAACATGTAATATAGCATATTTATACGTATATTAACATATTCTCATCAAATTTTCTGCAGAAATTAATTTTAATAACAAACTGAATTTCATTGTCTCCTATGGAAATCCTCCCTATACTTTACTATGGGAATGAAATACCATGTCGATTCACTTACTTCATGCGAAGGATTTCTATAAAAACCAAGTGTTTCCATGTATATCTGCGTGAAATAAGTAAACTAGCACCTTTTTTTAAAGAAAGACCTGAAATTAAATGAGTTTTTTCCAGAAAAATCACTCCATTGCTTTACTACGGGAATATGACCTCATATGGAATATCTATTGTATTTTCGAGGATTTCGTTAAAAAAGGAAGTGTTTGCCAGTTTACCTACGTGAAAAAAGTAAATGTACAAGATTTTGTAACGAACGAACGGAAATTAAGTTACTTTTTTCGAGCACAATTCACCCCTATGCTTTTCTATGGGAATCCTCCCTATACTTTACTATGGGAATGAAATACCATGTCGATTCACTTACTTCATGTGAAGGATTTCTAGAAAAACGAAGGGTTTTGATCTATATCTGCGTGAATTAAGTAAACAAGCCCCTTTCTTTAAAGAAAGACCTGAAATTAAATGGGTTTTTTCCAGAAAAATCACTCCATTGCTTTACTATGGGAAAATGACCTCATATGGAATATTTATTTTATTTTCGAAGTTATCGTTAAAAACGAAGTGTTTGCCAGTTTACCTACCTGAATAAAGTAAATGTACAAGATTTTGTAAAGAACGAACGGAAATTAAGTGACTTTTTTCGAGCACAATTCACCCCTATGCTTTCCTATGGGAATCCTCCCTATGGTTTACTATGGGAATGAAATACCATGTCGATTCACTTACTTCATGTGAAGGATTTCAATAAAAGCCAAGTGTTTCCATCTACATCTGCGTTAATTAAGTAAACTAGCCCCTTTTTTTAAAGAAAGACCTGAAATTAAATGAGTTTTTTCCAGAAAAATCACTCCATTGCTTTACAATGGGAATATGACCTCATATGGAATATTTATTTTATTTTCGAAGATATCGTTAAACTCGAAGTGTTTGCCAGTTTAACTACGTGAACAAAGTAAATGTACAAGATTTTGTAAAGAACGAACGGAAATTAAGTGACTTTTTTCGAGCACAATTCACCCCTATGCTTTCCTATGGGAATCCTCCCTATACTTTACTATGGGAATGAAATAACATGTCGATTCACTTACTTCATATGAAGGATTTCTATAAAAACGAAGTGTTTCCATCTATATCTGCGTAAATTAAGTAAACTAGCCCCTTTTTTAAAGAAAGACCTGAAATTAAATGAGTTTTTTCCAGAAAAATCACTCCATTGCTTTACTATGGGAATATGACCTCATATGGAATATTTATTTTATTTTCGAAGATCTCGTTAAAATCGAAGTGTTTGCCAGTTTAACTACGTGAATAAAGTAAATGTACAAGATTTTGTAAAGAACGAACGGAAATTAAGTGACTTTTTTCGAGCACAATTCACCCCTATGCTTTCCTAAGGGAATATGACCTCATATGGAATATTTTTTTTATTTTCGAGGATTTCGTTAAAATCGAAGTGTTTTCCATTAAATCTTGGTTAGATACGTTAATTGGCTGATTTTTGTCGAGAAATAATGGAAATGAATTGAGTTATTGAAGAAAGAATTATCTTCAATTCTTGTCTATGGAACACGAAACGACACCAGAAAAAGTGCAGCATTTTCTAGAGTTTCGAACGAAAATCTTTGATTTTCCCATTTTTCACTCTAATCTCATCTCAACTAGTACTCAAGGATTTCGATCATAAAAGTGATTAAACATGTAATATAGCATATTTATACGTATATTAACATATTCTCATCAAATTTTCTGCAGAAATTAATTTTAATAAGAAACTGATTTTCATTGTCTCCTATGGGAATCCTCCCTACACTTTACTATGGGAATGAAATTCCATGTCGATTCACTTACTTCATGTGAAGGATTTCTATAAAAACAAAGTGTTTCCATCTATATCTGCGTTAATTAAGTAAACTAGCCCCTTTTTTTAAAGAAAGACGTGAAATTAAATGAATTTTTTCCAGAAAAATCACTCCATTGCTTTACTATGGGAATATGACCTCATATGGAATATTTATTTTATTTTCGAAGATATCGTTAAAAACGAAGTGTTTGCCAGTTTACCTACGTGAATAAAGTAAATGTACAAGATTTTGTAAAGAACGAACATAAATTAAGTGACTTTTTTCGAGAACAATTCACCCCTATGCTTTCCTATGGGAATCCTCCCTATACTTTACTATGGGAATGAAATAACATGTCGATTCACTTACTTCATGTGAAGGATTTCTATAAAAACGAAGAGTTTCCATCTATATCTGCGTAAATTAAGTAAACTAGCCCCTTTTTTTAAAGAAAGACCTGAAATTAAATGAGTTTTTTCCAGAAAAATCACTCCATTGCTTTATTATGGGAATATGACCTCATATGGAATATTTATTTTATTTTCGAAGATATCGTTAAAAACGAAGTGTTTGCCAGTTTACCTACGTGAATAAAGTAAATGTACAAGATTTTGTAAAGAACGAACGGAAATTAAGTGACTTTTTTCGAGCACAATTCACCCCTATGCTTTCCTATGGGAATCCTCCCTATGGTTTACTATGGGAATGAATTACCATGTCGATTCACTTACTTCATGTGAAGGATTTCTATAAAAACCAAGTGTTTCCATCTATATCTGCGTGAATTATGTAAATTAGCACCTTTTTTTAAAGAAAGACCTGAAATTAAATGAGTTTTTTCCAGAAAAATCACTCCATTGATTTACTATGGGAATATGACCTCATATGGAATATTTATTTTATTTTCAAGGATATCGTTAAAAGCGAAGTGTTTGCCAGTTTACCTACGTGAATAAAGTAAATGTACAAGATTTTGTAAAGAACGAACGGAAATTAAGTGACTTTTTTCGAGCACAATTCACCCCTATGCTTTCCTATGGGAATATGACCTCATATGGAATATTTTTTTTATTTTCGAGGATTTCGTTAAAAACGAAGTGTTTTCTATTAAATCTTGGTTAGCTACGTTAATTGGCTGATTTTTGTCGAGAAATAATGGAAATTAATTGAGTTATTGAAGAAAGAATTATCTTCAATGCTTGTCTATGGAACACGAAACGACACCAGAAAAAGTGCAGCATTTTCTACAGTTTCGAACGAAAATCTTTGATTTTGCCATTTTTCACTCTAAACTCATCTCAACTAGTACTCAAGGATTTCGATCATAAAAGTGATTAAACATGTAATATAGCATATTTATACGTATATTAACATATTCTCATCAAATTTTCTGCAGAAATTAATTTTAATAAGAAACTGATTTTCATTGTCTCCTATGGGAATCCTCCCTATGGTTTACTATGGGAATGAAATACCATGTCGATTCACTTACTTCATGTGAAGGATTTCTATAAAAACCAAGTGTTTCCATCTATATCTGCGTGAAGTATGTAAACTAGCACCTTTTTTTAAAGAAAGATCTGAAATTAAATGAGTTTTTTCCAGAAAAATCACTCCATTGATTTACTATGGGTATATGACCTCATATGGAATATTTATTTTATTTTCGAAGATATCGTTAAAATCGAAGTGTTTGCCAGTTTAACTACGTGAATAAAGTAAATGTACAAGATTTTGTAAAGATCGAACGGAAATTAAGTGACTTTTTTCGAGCACAATTCACCCCTATGCTTTCCTATGGGAATCCTCCCTATGGTTTACTATGGGAATGAAATACCATGTCGATTCACTTACTTCATGTGAAGGATTTCTATAAAAACCAAGTGTTTCCATCTATATCTGCGTGAATTATGTAAACTAGCACCTTTTTTTAAAGAAAGACCTGAAATTAAATGAGTTTTTTCCAGAAAAATCACTCCATTGATTTTCTATGGGAATATGACCTCATATGGAATATTTATTTTATTTTCAAGGATATCGCTAAAAACGAAGTGTTTGCCAGTTTACCTACGTGAATAAAGTAAATGTACAAGATTTTGTAAAGAACGAACGGAAATTAAGTGACTTTTTTCGAGCACAATTCACCCCTATGCTTTCCTAAGGGAATATGACCTCATATGGAATATTTTTTTTATTTTCGAGGATTTCGTTAAAATCGAAGTGTTTTCCATTAAATCTTGGTTAGATACGTTAATTGGCTGATTTTTGTCGAGAAATAATGGAAATTAATTGAGTTATTGAAGAAAGAATTATCTTCAATTCTTGTCTATGGAACACGAAACGACACCAGAAAAAGTGCAGCATTTTCTAGAGTTTCGAACGAAAATCTTTGATTTTGCCATTTTTCACTCTAATCTCATCTCAACTAGTACTCAAGGATTTCGATCATAAAAGTGATTAAACATGTAATATAGCATATTTATACGTATATTAACATATTCTCATCAAATTTTCTGCAGAAATTAATTTTAATAAGAAACTGATTTTCATTGTCTCCTATGGGAATCCTCCCTACACTTTACTATGGGAATGAAATACCATGTCGATTCACTTACTTCATGTGAAGGATTTCTATAAAAACAAAGTGTTTCCATCTATATCTGCTTTAATTAAGTAAACTAGCCCCTTTTTTTAAAGAAAGACCTGAAATTAAATGAATTTTTTCCAGAAAAATCACTCCATTGCTTTACTATGGGAATATGACCTCATATGGAATATTAATTTTATTTTCAAGTATATCGTTAAAAACGAAGTGTTTGCCAGTTTAACTACGTGAATAAAGTAAATGTACAAGATTTTGTAAAGATCGAACGGAAATTAAGTGACTTTTTTCGAGCACAATTCACCCCTATGCTTTCCTATGGGAATCCTCCCTATGGTTTACTATGGGAATGAAATACCATGTCGATTCACTTACTTCATGTGAAGGATTTCTATAAAAACCAAGTGTTTCCATCTATATCTGCGTGAATTATGTAAACTAGCACCTTTATTTAAAGAAAGACCTGAAATTAAATGAGTTTTTTCCAGAAAAATCACTCCTTTGATTTACTATGGGAATATGACCTCATATGGAATATTTATTTAATTTCGAAGATATCGTTAAAATCGAAGTGTTTGCCAGTTTACCTACGTGAATAAAGTAAATGTACAAGATTTTGTAAAGAACGAACGGAAATTAAGTGACTTTTTTCGAGCACAATTCACCCCTATGCTTTCCTATGGGAATCCTCCCTATACTTTACTATGGGAATGAAATAACATGTCGATTCACTTACTTCATGTGAAGGATTTCTATAAAAACGAAGTGTTTCCATCTATATCTGCGTAAATTAAGTAAACTAGCCCCTTTTTGTAAAGAAAGACCTGAAATTAAATGAGTTTTTTCCAGAAAAATCACTCCATTGCTTTACAATGGGAATATGACCTCATATGGAATATTTATTTTATTTTCGAAGATATCGTTAAAAACGAAGTGTTTGCCAGTTTACCTACGTGAATAAAGTAAATGTACAAGATTTTGTAAAGAACGAACGGAAATTAAGTGACTTTTTTTCGAGCACAATTCACCCCTATGCTTTCCTATGGGAATCCTCCCTATGGTTTACTATGGGAATGAATTACCATGTCGATTCACTTACTTCATGTGAAGGATTTCTATAAAAACCAAGTGTTTCCATCTATATCTGCGTGAATTATGTAAATTAGCACCTTTTTTTAAAGAAAGACCTGAAATTAAATGAGTTTTTTCCAGAAAAATCACTCCATTGATTTACTATGGGAATATGACCTCATATGGAATATTTATTTTATTTTCAAGGATATCGTTAAAAACGAAGTGTTTGCCAGTTTACCTACGTGAATAAAGTAAATGTACAAGATTTTGTAAAGAACGAACGGAAATAAAGTGACTTTTTTCGAGCACAATTCACCCCTATGCTTTCCTATGGGAATATGACCTCATATGGAATATTTTTTTTATTTTCGAGGATTTCGTTAAAAACGAAGTGTTTTCTATTAAATCTTGGTTAGCTACGTTAATTGGCTAATTTTTGTCGAGAAATAATGGAAATTAATTGAGTTATTGAAGAAAGAATTATCTTCAATGCTTGTCTATGGAACACGAAACGACACCAGAAAAAGTGCAGTATTTTCTACAGTTTCGAACGAAAATCTTTGATTTTGCCATTTTTCACTCTAAACTCATCTCAACTAGTACTCAAGGATTTCGATCATAAAAGTGATTAAACATGTAATATAGCATATTTATACGTATATTAACATATTCTCATCAAATTTTCTGCAGAAATTAATTTTAATAAGAAACTGATTTTCATTGTCTCCTATGGGAATCCTCCCAATACTTTACTATGGGAATGAAATACCACTTCGATTCACTTACTTCATGTGAAGGGTTTCTATAAAAACGAAGTGTTTCCATCTATATCTGCGTTAATTAAGTAAATTAGCCCCTTTTTTTAAAGAAAGACGTGAAATTAAATGAATTTTTTCCAGAAAAATCACTCCATTGCTTTACTATGGGAATATGACCTCATATGGAATATTTATTTTATTTTCGAAGATATCGTTAAAAACGAAGTGTTTGCCAGTTTACCTACGTGAATAAAGTAAATGTACAAGATTTTGTAAAGAACGAACATAAATTAAGTGACTTTTTTCGAGAACAATTCACCCCTATGCTTTCCTATGGGAATCCTCCCTATGGTTTACTATGGGAATGAAATACCATGTCGATTCACTTACTTCATGTGAAGGATTTCTATAAACACCAAGTGTTTCCATCTATATCTGCGTGAATTATGTAAACTAGCACCTTTTTTTAAAGAAAGACCTGAAATTAAATGAGTTTTTTCCAGAAAAATCACTCCATTGATTTACTATGGGAATAAGACCTCATATGGAATATTTATTTAATTTCGAAGATATCGTTAAAATCGAAGTGTTTGCCAGTTTATCTACGTGAATAAAGTAAATGTACAAGATTTTGTAAAGAACGAACGGAAATTAAGTGACTTTTTTCGAGCACAATTCACCCCTATGCTTTCCTATGGGAATCCTCCCTATACTTTACTATAGGAATGAAATAACATGTCGATTCACTTACTTCATGTGAAGGATTTCTATAAAAACGAAGTGTTTCCATCTATATCTGCGTAAATTAAGTAAACTAGCCCCTTTTTTTAAAGAAAGACCTGAAATTAAATGAGTTTTTTCCAGAAAAATCACTCCATTGCTTTACTATGGGAATATGACCTCATATGGAATATTTATTTTATTTTCGAAGATATCGTTAAAAACGAAGTGTTTTCCAGTTTACCTACGTGAATAAAGTAAATGTACAAGATTTTGTAAAGAACGAACGGAAATTAAGTGACTTTTTTTCGAGCACAATTCACCCCTTTGCTTTCCTAAGGGAATCCTCCCTGTACTTTACTATGGGAATGAAATAACATGTCGATTCACTTACTTCATATGAAGGATTTCTATAAAAACGAAGTGTTTCCATCTATATCTGCGTGAATTATGTAAACTAGCACCTTTTTTTAAAGAAAGATCTGAAATTAAATGAGTTTTTTCCAGAAAAATCACTCCATTGATTTACTATGGGAATATGACCTCATATGGAATATTTATTTTATTTTCGAAGATATCGTTAAAAGCGAAGTGTTTGCCAGTTTAACTACGTGAATAAAGTAAATGTCCAAGATTTTGTAAAGATCGAACGGAAATTAAGTGACTTTTTTCGAGCACAATTCACCCCTATGCTTTCCTATGGGAATCCTCCCTATGGTTTACTATGGGAATGAAATACCATGTCGATTCACTTACTTCATGTGAAGGATTTCTATAAAAACCAAGTGTTTCCATCTATATCTGCGTGAATTATGTAAACTAGCACCTTTTTTTAAAGAAAGACCAGAAATTAAATGAGTTTTTTCAAGAAAAATCACTCCATTGATTTACTATGGGAATATGACCTCATATGGAATATTTATTTTATTTTCAAGGATAACGTTAAAAAAGAAGTGTTTGCCAGTTTACCTACGTGAATAAAGTAAATGTACAAGATTTTGTACAGAACGAACGGAAATTAAGTGACTTTTTTCGAGCACAATTCACCCCTATGCTTTCCTATGGGAATCCTCCCTATACTTTACTATGGGAATGAAATAACATGTCGATTCACTTACTTCATATGAAGGATTTCTATAAAAACGAAGTGTTTCCATCTATATCTGCGTAAATTAAGTAAACTAGCCCCTTTTTTTAAAGAAACACCTGAAATTAAATGAGTTTTTTCCAGAAAAATCACTCCATTGCTTTACTATGGGAATATGACCTCATATGGAATATTTATTTTATTTTCGAAGATCTCGTTAAAATCGAAGTGTTTGCCAGTTTACCTACGTGAATAAAGTAAATGTACAAGATTTTGTAAAGAACGAACATAAATTAAGTGACTTTTTTCGAGAACAATTCACCCCTATGCTTTCCTATGGGAATCCTCCCTATGGTTTACTATGGGAATGAAATACCATGTCGATTCACTTACTTCATGTGAAGGATTTCTATAAAAACCAAGTGTTTCCATCTATATCTGCGTGAATTATGTAAACTAGCACCTTTTTTTAAAGAAAGACCTGAAATTAAATGAGTTTTTTCCAGAAAAATCACTCCATTGATTTACTATGGGAATAAGACCTCATATGGAATATTTATTTTATTTTCGAAGATATCGTTAAAAACGAAGTGTTTGCCAGTTTACCTACGTGAATAAAGTAAATGTACAAGATTTTGTAAAGAACGAACGGAAATTAAGTGACTTTTTTCGAGCACAATTCACCCCTATGCTTTCCTAAGGGAATATGACCTCATATGGAATATTTTTTTTATTTTCGAGGATTTCGTTAAAATCGAAGTGTTTTCCATTAAATCTTGGTTAGATACGTTAATTGGCTGATTTTTGTCGAGAAATAATGGAAATTAATTGAGTTATTGAAGAAAGAATTATCTTCAATTCTTGTCTATGGAACACGAAACGACACCAGAAAAAGTGCAGCATTTTCTAGAGTTTCGAACGAAAATCTTTGATTTTGCCATTTTTCACTCTAATCTCATCTCAACTAGTACTCAAGGATTTCGATCATAAAAGTGATTAAACATGTAATATAGCATATTTATACGTATATTAACATATTCTCATCAAATTTTCTGCAGAAATTAATTTTAATAAGAAACTGATTTTCATTGTCTCCTATGGGAATCCTCCCTACACTTTACTATGGGAATGAAATACCATGTCGATTCACTTACTTCATGTGAAGGATTTCTATAAAAACAAAGTGTTTCCATCTATATCTGCTTTAATTAAGTAAACTAGCCCCTTTTTTTAAAGAAAGACCTGAAATTAAATGAATTTTTTCCAGAAAAATCACTCCATTGCTTTACTATGGGAATATGACCTCATATGGAATATTTATTTTATTTTCAAGTATATCGTTAAAAACGAAGTGTTTGCCAGTTTAACTACGTGAATAAAGTAAATGTACAAGATTTTGTAAAGATCGAACGGAAATTAAGTGACTTTTTTCGAGCACAATTCACCCCTATGCTTTCCTATGGGAATCCTCCCTATGGTTTACTATGGGAATGAAATACCATGTCGATTCACTTACTTCATGTGAAGGATTTCTATAAAAACCAAGTGTTTCCATCTATATCTGCGTGAATTATGTAAACTAGCACCTTTATTTAAAGAAAGACCTGAAATTAAATGAGTTTTTTCCAGAAAAATCACTCCTTTGATTTACTATGGGAATATGACCTCATATGGAATATTTATTTAATTTCGAAGATATCGTTAAAATCGAAGTGTTTGCCAGTTTACCTACGTGAATAAAGTAAATGTACAAGATTTTGTAAAGAACGAACGGAAATTAAGTGACTTTTTTCGAGCACAATTCACCCCTATGCTTTCCTATGGGAATCCTCCCTATACTTTACTATGGGAATGAAATTAACATGTCGATTCACTTACTTCATGTGAAGGATTTCTATAAAAACGAAGTGTTTCCATCTATATCTGCGTAAATTAAGTAAACTAGCCCCTTTTTTTAAAGAAAGACCTGAAATTAAATGAGTTTTTTCCAGAAAAATCACTCCATTGATTTACTATGGGAATATGACCTCATATGGAATATTTATTTTATTTTCGAAGATATCGTTAAAATCGAAGTGTTTTCCAGTTTACCTACGTGAATAAAGTAAATGTACAAGATTTTGTAAAGAACGAACGGAAATTAAGTGACTTTTTTCGAGCACAATTCACCCCTATGCTTTCCTATGGGAATCCTCCCTATGGTTTACTATGGGAATGAATTACCATGTTGATTCACTTACTTCATGTGAAGGATTTCTATAAAAACCAAGTGTTTCCATCTATATCTGCGTGAATTATGTAAACTAGCACCTTTTTTTAAAGAAAGACCTGAAATTAAATGAGTTTTTTCCAGAAAAATCACTCCATTGATTTACTATGGGAATATGACCTCATATGGAATATTTATTTTATTTTCAAGGATATCGTTAAAAACGAAGTGTTTGCCAGTTTACCTACGTGAATAAAGTAAATGTACAAGATTTTGTAAAGAACGAACGGAAATAAAGTGACTTTTTTCGAGCACAATTCACCCCTATGCTTTCCTATGGGAATATGACCTCATATGGAATATTTTTTTTATTTTCGAGGATTTCGTTAAAAACGAAGTCTTTTCTATTAACTCTTGGTTAGCTACGTTAATTGGCTAATTTTTGTCGAGAAATAATGGAAATTAATTGAGTTATTGAAGAAAGAATTATCTTCAATGCTTGTCTATGGAACACGAAACGACACCAGAAAAAGTGCAGCATTTTCTACAGTTTCGAACGAAAATCTTTGATTTTGCCATTTTTCACTCTAAACTCATCTCAACTAGTACTCAAGGATTTCGATCATAAAAGTGATTAAACATGTAATATAGCATATTTATACGTATATTAACATATTCTCATCAAATTTTCTGCAGAAATTAATTTTAATAAGAAACTGATTTTCATTGTCTCCTATGGGAATCCTCCCAATACTTTACTATGGGAATGAAATACCACTTCGATTCGCTTACTTCATGTGAAGGGTTTCTATAAAAACGAAGTGTTTCCATCTATATCTGCGTTAATTAAGTAAACTAGCCCCTTTTTTTAAAGAAAGACGTGAAATTAAATGAATTTTTTCCAGAAAAATCACTCCATTGCTTTACTATGGGAATATGACCTCATATGGAATATTTATTTTATTTTCGAAGATATCGTTAAAAACGAAGTGTTTGCCAGTTTACCTACGTGAATAAAGTAAATGTACAAGATTTTGTAAAGAACGAACATAAATTAAGTGACTTTTTTCGAGAACAATTCACCCCTATGCTTTCCTATGGGAATCCTCCCTATGGTTTACTATGGGAATGAAATACCATGTCGATTCACTTACTTCATGTGAAGGATTTCTATAAACACCAAGTGTTTCCATCTATATCTGCGTGAATTATGTAAACTAGCACCTTTTTTTAAAGAAAGACCTGAAATTAAATGAGTTTTTTCCAGAAAAATCACTCCATTGATTTACTATGGGAATAAGACCTCATATGGAATATTTATTTAATTTCGAAGATATCGTTAAAATCGAAGTGTTTGCCAGTTTATCTACGTGAATAAAGTAAATGTACAAGATTTTGTAAAGAACGAACGGAAATTAAGTGACTTTTTTCGAGCACAATTCACCCCTATGCTTTCCTATGGGAATCCTCCCTATACTTTACTATAGGAATGAAATAACATGTCGATTCACTTACCTTCATGTGAAGGATTTCTATAAAAACGAAGTGTTTCCATCTATATCTGCGTAAATTAAGTAAACTAGCCCCTTTTTTTAAAGAAAGACTTGAAATTAAATGAGTTTTTTCCAGAAAAATCACTCCATTGCTTTACTATGGGAATATGACCTCATATGGAATATTTATTTTATTTTCGAAGATATCGTTAAAAACGAAGTGTTTTCCAGTTTACCTACGTGAATAAAGTAAATGTACAAGATTTTGTAAAGAACGAACGGAAATTAAGTGACTTTTTTTCGAGCACAATTCACCCCTTTGCTTTCCTATGGGAATCCTCCCTGTACTTTACTATGGGAATGAAATAACATGTCGATTCACTTACTTCATATGAAGGATTTCTATAAAAACGAAGTGTTTCCATCTATATCTGCGTGAATTATGTAAACTAGCACCTTTTTTAAAGAAAGATCTGAAATTAAATGAGTTTTTTCCAGAAAAATCACTCCATTGATTTACTATGGGAATATGACCTCATATGGAATATTTATTTTATTTTCGAAGATATCGTTAAAATCGAAGTGTTTTCCAGTTTACCTACGTGAATAAAGTAAATGTACAAGATTTTGTACAGAACGAACGGAAATTAAGTGACTTTTTTCGAGCACAATTCACCCCTATGCTTTCCTATGGGAATCCTCCCTATGGTTTACTATGGGAATGAATTACCATGTTGATTCACTTACTTCATGTGAAGGATTTCTATAAAAACCAAGTGTTTCCATCTATATCTGCGTGAATTATGTAAACTAGCACCTTTTTTTAAAGAAAGACCAGAAATTAAATGAGTTTTTTCAAGAAAAATCACTCCATTGATTTACTATGGGAATATGACCTCATATGGAATATTTATTTTATTTTCAAGGATATCGTTAAAAACGAAGTGTTTGCCAGTTTACCTACGTGAATAAAGTAAGTGTACAAGATTTTGTAAAGAACGAACGGAAATTAAGTGACTTTTTTCGAGCACAATTCACCCCTATGCTTTCCTATGGGAATATGACCTCATATGGAATATTTTTTTTATTTTCGAGGATTTCGTTAAAATCGAAGTGTTTTCTATTAAATATTGGTTAGCTACGTTAATTGCCTGATTTTTGTCGAGAAATAATGGAAATTAATTGAGTTATTGAAGAAAGAATTATCTTCAATGCTTGTCTATGGAACACGAAACGACACCAGAAAAAGTGCAGCATTTTCTACAGTTTCGAACGAAAATCTTTGATTTTGCCATTTTTCACTCTAATCTCATCTGAACTAGTACTCAAGGATTTCGATCATAAAAGTGAATAAACATGTAATATAGCATATTTATACGTATATTAACATATTCTCATCAAATTTTCTGCAGAAATTAATTTTAATAAGAAACTGATTTTCATTGTCTCCTATGGGAATCCTCCCTATACTTTACTATGGGAATGAAATACCACTTCGATTCACTTACTTCATGTGAAGGGTTTCTATAAAAACGAAGTGTTTCCATCTATATCTGCGTTAATTAAGTAAACTAGCCCCTTTTTTTAAAGAAAGACCTGAAATTAAATGAATTTTTTCCAGAAAAATCACTCCATTGCTTTACTATGGGAATATGACCTCATATGGAATATTTATTTTATTTTCGAAGTTATCGTTAAAAACGAAGTGTTTGCCAGTTTATCTACGTGAATAAAGTAAATTTACAAGATTTTGTAAAGATCGAACGGAAATTAAGTGACTTTTTTCGAGCACAATTCACCCCTATGCTTTCCTATGGGAATCCTCCCTATGGTTTACTATGGGAATGAAATACCATGTCGATTCACTTACTTCATGTGAAGGATTTCTATAAAAACCAAGTGTTTCCATCTATATCTGCGTGAATTATGTAAACTAGCACCTTTTTTTAAAGAAAGATCTGAAATTAAATGAGTTTTTTCCAGAAAAATCACTCCATTGATTTACTATGGGAATATGACCTCATATGGAATATTTATTTTATTTTCGAAGATATCGTTAAAATCGAAGTGCTTGCCAGTTTAACTACGTGAATAAAGTAAATGTACAAGATTTTGTAAAGATCGAACGGAAATTAAGTGACTTTTTTCGAGCACAATTCACCCCTATGCTTTCCTATGGGAATCCTCCCTATGGTTTACTATGGGAATGAAATACCATGTCGATTCACTTACTTCATGTGAAGGATTTCTATAAAAACCAAGTGTTTCCATCTATATCTGCGTGAATTATGTAAACTAGCACCTTTTTTTAAAGAAAGACCTGAAATTAAATGAGTTTTTTCCAGAAAAATCACTCCATTGATTTACTATGGGAATATGACCTCATATGGAATATTTATTTTATTTTCAAGGATATCGTTAAAAACGAAGTGTTTGCCAGTTTACCTACGTGAATAAAGTAAATGTACAAGATTTTGTAAAGAACGAACGGAAATTAAGTGACTTTTTTCGAGCACAATTCACCCCTATGCTTTCCTATGGGAATCCTCCCTATACTTTACTATGGGAATGAAATAACATGTCGATTCACTTACTTCATGTGAAGGATTTCTATAAAAACGAAGTGTTTCCATCTATATCTGCGTAAATTAAGTAAACTAGCCCCTTTTTTTAAAGAAAGACCTGAAATTAAATGAGTTTTTTCCAGAAAAATCACTCCATTGATTTACTATGGGAATATGACCTCATATGGAATATTTATTTTATTTTCGAAGATATCGTTAAAATCGAAGTGTTTTCCAGTTTACCTACGTGAATAAAGTAAATGTACAAGATTTTGTAAAGAACGAACGGAAATTAAGTGACTTTTTTCGAGCACAATTCACCCCTATGCTTTCCTATGGGAATCCTCCCTATGGTTTACTATGGGAATGAATTACCATGTTGATTCACTTACTTCATGTGAAGGATTTCTATAAAAACCAAGTGTTTCCATCTATATCTGCGTGAATTATGTAAACTAGCACCTTTTTTTAAAGAAAGACCTGAAATTAAATGAGTTTTTTCCAGAAAAATCACTCCATTGATTTACTATGGGAATATGACCTCATATGGAATATTTATTTTATTTTCAAGGATATCGTTAAAAACGAAGTGTTTGCCAGTTTACCTACGTGAATAAAGTAAATGTACAAGATTTTGTAAAGAACGAACGGAAATAAAGTGACTTTTTTCGAGCACAATTCACCCCTATGCTTTCCTATGGGAATATGACCTCATATGGAATATTTTTTTTATTTTCGAGGATTTCGTTAAAAACGAAGTCTTTTCTATTAAATCTTGGTTAGCTACGTTAATTGGCTAATTTTTGTCGAGAAATAATGGAAATTAATTGAGTTATTGAAGAAAGAATTATCTTCAATGCTTGTCTATGGAACACGAAACGACACCAGAAAAAGTGCAGCATTTTCTACAGTTTCGAACGAAAATCTTTGATTTTGCCATTTTTCACTCTAAACTCATCTCAACTAGTACTCAAGGATTTCGATCATAAAAGTGATTAAACATGTAATATAGCATATTTATACGTATATTAACATATTCTCATCAAATTTTCTGCAGAAATTAATTTTAATAAGAAACTGATTTTCATTGTCTCCTATGGGAATCCTCCCAATACTTTACTATGGGAATGAAATACCACTTCGATTCACTTACTTCATGTGAAGGGTTTCTATAAAAACGAAGTGTTTCCATCTATATCTGCGTTAATTAAGTAAACTAGCCCCTTTTTTTAAAGAAAGACGTGAAATTAAATGAATTTTTTCCAGAAAAATCACTCCATTGCTTTACTATGGGAATATGACCTCATATGGAATATTTATTTTATTTTCGAAGATATCGTTAAAAACGAAGTGTTTGCCAGTTTACCTACGTGAATAAAGTAAATGTACAAGATTTTGTAAAGAACGAACATAAATTAAGTGACTTTTTTCGAGAACAATTCACCCCTATGCTTTCCTATGGGAATCCTCCCTATGGTTTACTATGGGAATGAAATACCATGTCGATTCACTTACTTCATGTGAAGGATTTCTATAAACACCAAGTGTTTCCATCTATATCTGCGTGAATTATGTAAACTAGCACCTTTTTTTAAAGAAAGACCTGAAATTAAATGAGTTTTTTCCAGAAAAATCACTCCATTGATTTACTATGGGAATAAGACCTCATATGGAATATTTATTTAATTTCGAAGATATCGTTAAAATCGAAGTGTTTGCCAGTTTATCTACGTGAATAAAGTAAATGTACAAGATTTTGTAAAGAACGAACGGAAATTAAGTGACTTTTTTCGAGCACAATTCACCCCTATGCTTTCCTATGGGAATCCTCCCTATACTTTACTATAGGAATGAAATAACATGTCGATTCACTTACTTCATGTGAAGGATTTCTATAAAAACGAAGTGTTTCCATCTATATCTGCGTAAATTAAGTAAACTAGCCCCTTTTTTTAAAGAAAGACCTGAAATTAAATGAGTTTTTTCCAGAAAAATCACTCCATTGCTTTACTATGGGAATATGACCTCATATGGAATATTTATTTTATTTTCGAAGATATCGTTAAAAACGAAGTGTTTTCCAGTTTACCTACGTGAATAAAGTAAATGTACAAGATTTTGTAAAGAACGAACGGAAATTAAGTGACTTTTTTTCGAGCACAATTCACCCCTTTGCTTTCCTATGGGAATCCTCCCTGTACTTTACTATGGGAATGAAATAACATGTCGATTCACTTACTTCATATGAAGGATTTCTATAAAAACGAAGTGTTTCCATCTATATCTGCGTGAATTATGTAAACTAGCACCTTTTTTTAAAGAAAGATCTGAAATTAAATGAGTTTTTTCCAGAAAAATCACTCCATTGATTTACTATGGGAATATGACCTCATATGGAATATTTATTTTATTTTCGAAGATATCGTTAAAATCGAAGTGTTTGCCAGTTTAACTACGTGAATAAAGTAAATGTACAAGATTTTGTAAAGATCGAACGGAAATTAAGTGACTTTTTTCGAGCACAATTCACCCCTATGCTTTCCTATGGGAATCCTCCCTATGGTTTACTATGGGAATGAAATACCATGTCGATTCACTTACTTCATGTGAAGGATTTCTATAATAACCAAGTGTTTCCATCTATATCTGCGTGAATTATGTAAACTAGCACCTTTTTTTAAAGAAAGACCTGAAATTAAATGAGTTTTTTCCAGAAAAATCACTCCATTGATTTACTATGGGAATATGACCTCATATGGAATATTTATTTTATTTTCAAGGATATCGTTAAAAACGAAGTGTTTGCCAGTTTACCTACGTGAATAAAGTAAGTGTACAAGATTTTGTAAAGAACGAACGGAAATTAAGTGACTTTTTTCGAGCACAATTCACCCCTATGCTTTCCTATGGGAATATGACCTCATATGGAATATTTTTTTTATTTTCGAGGATTTCGTTAAAAACGAAGTGTTTTCTATTAAATCTTGGTTAGCTACGTTAATTGGCTGATTTTTGTCGAGAAATAATGGAAATTAATTGAGTTATTGAAGAAAGAATTATCTTCAATGCTTGTCTATGGAACACGAAACGACACCAGAAAAAGTGCAGCATTTTCTACAGTTTCGAACGAAAATCTTTGATTTTGCCATTTTTCACTCTAATCTCATCTCAACTAGTACTCAAGGATTTCGATCATAAAAGTGATTAAACATGTAATATAGCATATTTATACGTATATTAACATATTCTCATCAAATTTTCTGCAGAAATTAATTTTAATAAGAAACTGATTTTCATTGTCTCCTATGGGAATCCTCCCTATACTTTACTATGGGAATGAAATACCACTTCGATTCACTTACTTCATGTGAAGGATTTCTATAAAACGAAGTGTTTCCATCTATATCTGCGTTAATTAAGTAAACTAGCCCCTTTTTTTAAAGAAAGACCTGAAATTAAATGAATTTTTTCCAGAAAAATCACTCCATTGCTTTACTATGGGAATATGACCTCATATGGAATATTTATTTTATTTTCGAAGATATCGTTAAAAACGAAGTGTTTGCCAGTTTACCTACGTGAATAAAGTAAATGTACAAGATTTTGTAAAGAACGAACATAAATTAAGTGACTTTTTTCGAGAACAATTCACCCCTATGCTTTCCTATGGGAATCCTCCCTATGGTTTACTATGGGAATGAAATACCATGTCGATTCACTTACTTCATGTGAAGGATTTCTATAAAAACCAAGTGTTTCCATCTATATCTGCGTGAATTATGTAAACTAGCACCTTTTTTTTTAAAGAAAGACTTGAAATTAAATGAGTTTTTTCCAGAAAAATCACTCCATTGATTTACTATGGGAATATGACCTCATATGGAATATTTATTTAATTTCGAAGATATCGTTAAAATCGAAGTGTTTGCCAGTTTACCTACGTGAATAAAGTAAATGTACAAGATTTTGTAAAGAACGAACGGAAATTAAGTGACTTTTTTCGAGCACAATTCACCCCTATGCTTTCCTATGGGAATCCTCCCTATACTTTACTATGGGAATGAAATAACATGTGGATTCACTTACTTCATGTGAAGGATTTCTATAAAAACGAAGTGTTTCCATCTATATCTGCGTAAATTAAGTAAACTAGCCCCTTTTTTTAAAGAAAGACCTGAAATTAAATGAGTTTTTTCCAGAAAAATCACTCCATTGCTTTACTATGGGAATATGACCTCATATGGAATATTTATTTTATTTTCGAAGATATCGTTAAAAACGAAGTGTTTTCCAGTTTACCTACGGGAATAAAGTAAATGTACAAGATTTTGTAAAGAACGAACGGAAATTAAGTGACTTTTTTCGAGCACAATTCACCCCTATGCTTTCCTATGGGAATCCTCCCTATGGTTTACTATGGGAATGAAATACCATGTCGATTCACTTACTTCATGTGAAGGATTTCTATAAAAACCAAGTGTTTCCATCTATATCTGCGTGAATTATGTAAACTAGCACCTTTTTTTAAAGAAAGATCTGAAATTAAATGAGTTTTTTCCAGAAAAATCACTCCATTGATTTACTATGGGAATATGACCTCATATGGAATATTTATTTTATTTTCGAAGATATCGTTAAAATCGAAGTGTTTACCAGTTTACCTACGTGAATAAAGTAAATGTACAAGATTTTGTACAGAACGAACGGAAATTAAGTGACTTTTTTCGAGCACAATTCACCCCTATGCTTTCCTATGGGAATCCTCCCTATGGTTTACTATGGGAATGAATTACCATGTTGATTCACTTACTTCATGTGAAGGATTTCTATAAAAACCAAGTGTTTCCATCTATATCTGCGTGAATTATGTAAACTAGCACCTTTTTTTAAAGAAAGACCAGAAATTAAATGAGTTTTTTCAAGAAAAATCACTCCATTGATTTACTATGGGAATATGACCTCATATGGAATATTTATTTTATTTTCAAGGATAACGTTAAAAAAGAAGTGTTTGCCAGTTTACCTACGTGAATAAAGTAAATGTACAAGATTGTGTAAAGAACGAACGGAAATTAAGTGACTTTTTTCGAGCACAATTCACCCCTATGCTTTCCTATGGGAATATGACCTCATATGGAATATTTTTTTTATTTTCGAGGATTTCGTTAAAATCGAAGTGTTTTCTATTAAATATTGGTTAGCTACGTTAATTGCCTGATTTTTGTCGAGAAATAATGGAAATTAATTGAGTTATTGAAGAAAGAATTATCTTCAATGCTTGTCTATGGAACACGAAACGACACCAGAAAAAGTGCAGCATTTTCTACAGTTTCGAACGAAAATCTTTGATTTTGCCATTTTTCACTCTAATCTCATCTGAACTAGTACTCAAGGATTTCGATCATAAAAGTGATTAAACATGTAATATAGCATATTTATACGTATA